>NW_024739403.1:9217819-9252819 GCF_018991925.1 Homarus americanus
AGCAATGTCAATTATATTATCCTAACTTAAGTGTTTAATTTTCTTTGTTTAAAGGACTGAACAGGTAGTCATTTTCTGTTAAACTTATACAGCAAATATAACCATCAGTTTTCCGGCATTTACGAAAATCTGGCACTCCTCACGTCCCGTGAATTACACGAAAGCGCTTGGGAACTTGGTGTTTTCTTCTTTCCTTGTGGTTATCAGCATATACCTAGATCACGCGCACCTACAGTGATTTACTTGCATATACAGTTGTACCCCACTTAACGCGGTCAATAGAACCCAGAGGGTCCCGTGTTAAGTGAAATCCTCGTTAAGTGAACAACAGAACATATGGGATTAATTCCAATAGAAACCGGCCCGACCCCCAAACTCCACTTTTTGAAGACACATAACTATGTTGTAGTAAAAATAACATCTTAATTTTATGATGGTACATTCACACAATTAATACTTAAGAGAAATAGAGAAATACAGTCGCCAAGTTAATGTCCATTCAAATAATGGACTCAACTCCCTCCCCCTCTCACACTACACTGCCGGCTCTTCCCTCTCTGAGAGATTTTTGGGGGGAAACCACTAAATTTTGATAAATAATACCTCAAACTAAAGTTAGGATAATACAATTGACATTGCTGGATTCCTTGTAAGACCAGGAATATTTTGAATATAAATGTCATATATTTTGCACAAAAGATAACATAGTTACCCAGAGAAAAAATTTTATCTAAAATTTGTATGTTTAATGCAAAATATATGATGTTTATATTCAAAATGATCACCAAATTATAAGAATTCCAGCAATGTAAATTATATTCTGACCTGGTAATTTGTATGAATTTTATGAGCTAAAACAAATATCTTCAGTTAATAAAAAACAATAAATATTCTTCACAGGGTAACAGATGGTCGGTCGGTCCCTCCCTCCCTCCCCCCCACCCCCCACCAACCGTCCCAAGGAGATGTGTGGCAAAACCAGAATACTTAACTTTTTTGTAATAAATAATACCTCAAACTAAAGTTAGGATAATATAATTGACATTGCTGGATTCCTTGTAAGACCAGGAATATTTTGAATATAAATGTCATATATTTTGCACAAAAGATAACATAGTTACTCAGAGAAAAATTTTTATCTAAAATTTGTATGTCTAATGCAAAATATATGATGTTTATATTCAAAATGATCATCAAATTGTAAGAATTCCAGCAATGTAAATTATATTCTGGCCGGGTAATTTGTATGAATTTTATGAGCTAAAACAAATATCTTCAGTTAATAAAAAAAAATATATATTCTTCACACCGTGCCAGATGGTCGGTCGGTCCCTCCCTATCAGAGAAATGTGTGGGAAAACCAGAATATTTACCTTTTTAGTAATAAATAATACCTCAGACTAAAGTTAGGATAATATAATTGACATTGCTGGATTCCTTGTAAGACCAGGAATATTTTGAATATAAATGTCATATATTTTGCACAAAAGATAACATATTTACTCAGAGTAAACATTACATCTAAAATTTGTATGTCTAATGCAAAATCTATGATGTTTATATTCAAAATGATCATCAAATTGTAAGAATTCCAGCAATGTAAATTATATTCTGGCCGGGTAATTTGTATGAATTTTATGAGCTAAATAAAAAAAAAAATTATACTTCACTTGTATATGGGTAGATGAATCGCGTAAAGTGAAAGTTCGGTTCTGGCGAGGCACCGCGTATATGAGAAATCGCGTAAAGTGAAACCTCGTAAAGCGGGGTACAACTGTACGTTAAAATCTAGTGTTTTCACCCAAACATTTCTCAGAGAGGTAGGAGCCAGTGAGGGGGGGGGGGTTGAGTCCATTATTTGAATGGACATTAACCTGGCGACTGTATTTCTCTTAAATAATAATTGTGTGTGCTTACCATCATAATATTAAGATGTTATTTTTACTACAACATAGGTATTGTGTCGGAAAAAATGGACTTTGGGGGTCGGGCCAGTCTCTATTGGAATTAATCCCATATGTTCTGTTGTTCTCTTTATGCAGTACCCCGTGGGTTCAATTGACTGCGTAAATCGGGGTACTACTGTATATTAAAATTATTCACTGTCTTGCAAGGATTCCAGCAATGCAATTTATATTCTGCTAACTTTAGTCTGTGACATTTTACAAGATAAAAACTTTAAGCCTAAACCATCAAACTCTGGCTGAGAGGACGGGGGAGCCGGGAGGGAGGGGGAGGGGACGTGAGGTGTTTTGACAGCCAGCGCCAAGGTTTACCCAGTGCGTATTTATTTATCTGTCATATAGAGGAGTTTAAGTTTTTCACTTATAAAATGTCAATGAATTGACTTGGGAAAATATAACTTACATTGCTGAAATTCTCATAAGATAGTGATTAATTTGAATACCCTTGTATAAGCATGCTACAGTTTGCACTAGACATAAAAAATTTAGTAATTATTTAGTACATTTGAGTACAGTACAGGTTTGCCCTTAGGACAATTATGTATTTAGGATAGTGTGTGCATGTAAATGAGTAAAAATATGAGTTAAACACTTTATGTAGACAGACTTGTGCTGTTGTTTTGAGATTATTAATCCTGAACCGGTTGGTTAATTCTCAATTAACCAGGTTGGTTCACATACTGTATATTATATTGGGCTTTAGTAACGAAACCCAATTGAAGTTTCTTGTTTTATTAGAAAAGTATTATGTTTATATAATTCCTGAGTGTAGATCAACCGTAAGTTCCACTATTTATGATTGTGATGAGAAAGGGACGGCGTTTATGTATATAAACGTGAATCAACGTCCGTTCGATATTAGTTGGTGTGAGTGACTGCCTGAAGGCTTCGCCTTGGTGCACGCTTACATAGATGCTGACATATGGGCTTCTCCCTCTTGGGAAAGCTTCCATTCACGTGTTCAGTTCATGTCCTCACAGATAACGGAAAATTACAGGGGGTGAATCTGCATATAAATCAGATGTAAATAACCCATTTATATAATACTTCTGTTGATGAGACAGGGGCCATTACAATCCCCTTCCAGCGTCACCGTGGGGGGATCATCAAGGTCAGATAACGATGCAGGGGAGGATGTGGGTGACTCAAAGTCACTGCGCCAAGTTGAGGGCATTGGCTGATCTGCTAACGATGTTGATGCTGAAGTTTTCTTAAAGAACATGGTGATAAGAAACTGTTGTTGTTTCTTAAACTGCTGGATCATATTCTTAAACTGAGCCATAAGTCTGGCTTTATCATCTGCCCTGCTGCGTTGCCACATAGCAGGAGGGTGACGCGGTCCTTCACTGCCATAAACCCGGGGGCCTGCTTCACTTACTGGAAATTAGGTTCTGGTTGGCATTTTCTTTCAAAACAAACCTGTTTCGTCTGGGTTGAAGACCTGCTCTGGAAGATATCCATTTTCCCCAACCAATTTCTTTGAATTCTTCTGGGAACACCCGTGCAGCTGCCTCGTCTGCCGATGCCGATTCGCCAGTGATTCTAATATTTTTCAGGTTGAAACGCTTTTTGAAACTGTTGAGCCAACCTGCACTGGCTTTAAAATTCTTCTCAGAGCTGGTGGATGCTTCGCCCTGAGGAACCTCAGATTTAAACTGGTCATAAAGACTCTGTGCCTTCTCCTTGAGCACGTTTCCGTCGATGGGGACAAGTTTCTGATTCATATCCTCTACCCAGATGTTTACTGCCTTCTCCACCTTCACTAGAGTTACATCTCTAACCTGGCTAGTCACCTTAGCAGTAAATGAGGCACTTGTAGACAAGGTTTCGCTAATTTCCTTCTCCCGATTCTTGATGGATCTCAAGCTTGATTCGTTACACCTGTACCTCTGTGCCACAGAAGTGACCCACATCCTACCTTTTATTAAGTCTAAAACAGTCACTTTTTCTTCCAGGGTCATCACAGAGGTTGGCTTGTGTTTCGGCATTATGATGAGTATAACAGAGGTTTAAGCACACTAAATTGAATCATGAGAGGCAGGTGTTACTCCAACAATACACACACTGCAACTGAGACAGAGAGAGTTGGGAGCATTTGGCGGTGTTGCAACCCATTTTGAAAATTTTGAACTTGAAATTGGAAATTATAACCTAACCCCCGGGGTAATCCGCATATAAGTGAAGCCACGTAAGAAAAATACATGTAAGTTGCGAGTATACTGTATTGTCAACTATCATAGGAGATTAAAAAAATAGAATGAGTAGAACAGATCAAGAGTGAGAAATTTTTTTTATGGGTGTCATGGGTTGCGTTAGGCTTACCCACGCAACCAACTCCAAAGTTTGTTTTACCAGATATAAGATGCCCGGCAAGGCATAACTGGGACATGTATTTTTCAATTAGTGTATGTTAGCCAGCCTTTAGGGGGGTGGGCAGTGAAACAGTGTTGTACTGTTCATCGCTTCACACCAAAAAACCTCATTTTAAGTAGTATCCCCTGAGCCATGGGTTAGTTAAGACGTCTTCTCCATCCTCTCCCTCCTGAAAGGGGGCGGGACACCACACCACACAGAGTCCTCCACCGCCACTCCGTCCTGTGAACCGTCGTCGACACGAGACTAAGCGTGTTAACCTAGGTTGTTATCCCCGTGGAAATATCACATGTGGATGCCTGGTTGCGACAAGAGCAATCCAGGCTGGCCTATCAAACCTACAGTAAATGGTTAATTAATTCACGCTTACAGAGTTCTCCTGCACAACACCCGTCTACCGTGACCGTGATCGACACGAGACTAAGTGTGTTAACCTAGGTTTGTTATCCCCGTGGAAATATCACGTGTGGAAGCCTGGTCGCGACAAAAGCAATCCAAGCTGGTCTACTGCACCTAACGGTTAATTCAAGTCACGCTTACCAGTTCTACTTGCCGCGACAACCGTCTAGTGACTGTCAGTGACACGAGACTATGTGTGGTAACCCAAGAGTTCCTTTTTGTTGTTATGACCGTGGGAAGAAGTTCTTGTGATGAAGCCTGGTTGCAACAAAAGCAATCCAGGCTGGCAGTAAATGCATCACTTGAAGAATTAAGGCTCTGTTAAGTCATACCACAGTAGAGTAATCACATGTGTCCCCAAGTTGGAAATTCCCTGTTTTAGAAGATTAATTTTATTACAGAGTGAACGTGAGTAAATCATATATCCATGCAAATTGTAAATCATTGTATGGAAGCTTGACAAATAAATGTAAGTTCAATTATCTGCCCGTATCTGTGATCCTATCTTATTATTACTGAAGGTAATGACTGATTGGTTATGACATAGTATAACCAATAACTTAGATGGATGTTGAAAATTAAATGAATTCATTAAATCATCATTTATCAAGTATAAATCATGGAATGTCGAGTGGTGGAGTGAACTTCTACGTAGATACACCATAATCTCCTGTAAGTAATCAGTGTGAAGGTATCGAACTCTACGGTAAGAAATAAGAAATACAACATATTATTATCTTTATATAATATAATCCACTCCTACTACCACCGATTCATACCAAAACCATGACAATGGGATTAGCCCATCAGGGCACAGGTCAATGACACACATCAGGGCCTGGGGGCAAAATAACAATAACAAAATTAATAATAATAATAATAAAAAGAATTAATAAACAATTAGAAAAAAACATTAAATAAAGATAATAAAAATAATAGTAATCATAATAATAATAATAATAATAATAATAATAATAATAATAATAATAATAAAGAACCATAAATAAAAAAAACCAGATAAATAGTGAGAAATGATATATAGGGTATGTATGTTTTGTTGTCAATAGTATAAGAAACAATTGAGACCCTGCAATTGTGTGTAAATGAGTCAGAAAGATAGATGAGCAACCTTGACTTGGTCACAATTTTCGTGATGCCATATGCCTCATTCACCATTTTTTTTATTCATTATATTCTCATATGATCACCTTATCAGGGTGTATGTTTCACCATAAATAATATAACATACAGTATTAAATAATGCAACAAAATACGATATATAATTTGACTACAAAATAAAACGACAAGCTAAATCAGTGTTGGTAGTGTGGCGGTTTTAGAGCAGAATGAGGGAGGCATGACTCAACAGCTGGAGACTCAAGTTCTCAGCAGCGTTGAAGAATCAAGGGTGCTTTAATTAGTACTGAGCCCAGCAAGCAACACAGTGACAAATTCAGTTCACAGTTAGACAGTTTGGTGGAACTCTACAGGTAACATTACCAGGAGTTTAAACACTGTCGCCAAGCTCTCACCACCGCCTATTTTACGCCTCAACAATTTAAGGAGAGTTCAATGATGATGACCCTGCTGCATTTCATTTTGAAGGCTTTGAATCTAACTAGCCTTCACCCACCTTCTTTGGACCCTCATTGTCTCCCAAAGCTTCTTACACCTAAACTATTCAGTGTAGATGGTGGAGTGTTGCACGATTAACTTCCTGGGCTTTATTAAAATATTTATTGGAGTCATTGTAATTTATAGGTCTGACGAGTCCAGTACAATATAGCAATTTTAATACATGTTAAATGGCATCGCTTGATTGGATTTCCAATGAGCGGACATGTACCAGTACTATATATTGTACCCACACAAAATGAGACCCTACTGTTTGTAAGTAATCACAGAAGTTGTCTTATGAAAGAGAAAACTTTATACAGTACAGTACAGTGATCCATCGGTTAACGAGCGCCTTGGTTAACGAGATTTCGGCTAACGAATTACCTTCCATAAGATTCTTAACTTCGGTTAATGAGCAATCCCTCGATTAAAGAGTTTTTAACGAGCGCCCCTCCACATGTTTTCGCTTGCATTTGGCGGTCCACCAGCTGTAGTATTAGTCCGCCAATACAGTAATCGGTTCTAGAGCTTAAATTCCTTACTATTTTAGTAAATATCAAGAAATTTGTAATATTCAATAATTTTAGAAGTTTAATATTAATTTTTTTAGTCAGTTTAACAATTAATTATTGAACATAATTGAAGTATAGGAAGCTAGTTTTTTGCGCGCCAAACAGCCTGTCAACACACCATACAGGCGTCAGTCCCTGTGCCTTTTCAGTGGAGATAACATCTTGCTTGAGACTCTCTTCAACTAAACGCTTTTTTTCTTGAATTACACCAAGAGAACTAAAAATTTTTTGGGTGAAATGGCACCATGGGGTGACTTCTCTTCCACCCCAATGCCTTCTCTTCTCCCTTCTCCTCTACTCCATTCTAATTCCCATCATCATCATCATCCAGGAGCCTTCTACATACACACCTCAAAGTAAGTGTACTTTACTATCTTTTTTGTTGATTATAGGCAATTTTCAGTGAGCTGGAAACAATTACCCAAAAAACCCATTGAAACAATGGTTTCGGTTAACGAGCAACCTTCTGGAACGAATTGTGCTCGTTAACCTAGGGACCACTGTACTGTATTATGAAGATAAAAATAAGAGGGTTGGGGTATAAAAGTGTGTGGGAGATGAGAGTGATCTGGGAAAAGCAGGTTAGTGTGGGTAGGTGGTTCTCTCCCCCAAGATTCCTTTAACACATCTTTATGTAGTTTCACCATAATTCTCATATAATTTAGGTTCATTTGGTGCCGGGTTGATAAAATATTATCATAAAAGAATCAACTTTCCTGAAAAAAGAATCCCACACTCAACACCATGAGTCGTTCATTTACAAAGGGCAAACAGGTGATTGGCTAAGCTCCTTCACAACACCACTCATGTTTACCATAACACGTTTTCAGCACTTAATAAATTAGTGCAGTACAGTAGTGTATATATCATCACTTAACAACAATATTGTACTGATCAGCATTATAATAGATAATACAGTGCAACCTAGAAAATTCGAATTGCATGGGCCCATGAAGTATACGAATTTTAGAAAAATTCAAATTTTAGATGTACAGGGGCCCCTCGGTTAACGAGCACAATCCGTTCCAGCAGGTTGCTCGTTAACCGAAAATCTCGTTAACCGAAACCATTGTTTCAATGAGTTTTTGGGTAATTGGTTCCAGCTCACCGAAAATTGCCTAAATTCAACAAAAATTTTAGAAATTGACACTTACCTTGAGGTGTGTATGTACAGTAGAAGGCTCCTGGATGATGATGCTGATGTGAATTTGAAGTGGGAGGTGGAGGAGGAGAAGAGAGAAGAGAAGGAAGTGGAGGTGGAGGAGAAGCATTTTACTGCTTCTTGGAAGGTGAATCACCTTCCATGAAAATGTCAGGAACCTCTGGACTGACATTTTCTCCACCATGAACATCCTCTCTCCTTGATGTGAAAGGCTGAGGGCTAGCATCATCCTCTCTCCTTCTTGAAGTGGAAGGCTCAGGGATAGCATCTTGTTCCCTCTGCCTTTTACTGAAGAAAGTGTCAATTGTGGTCTGTGGGGCATCTCTCCTCCTCACCATTAACTTATGTTTTAAGAAGGAGACCATTGAGTCCTCAACATGACACACAGTTAGTTCAGTTTTTTCCACATCTGGGTGCTTTGAAGCCAGTTCCCTGAACTTCTCCCAGTGGTAAATCACATCTTTCAACTCTTTAGTTGACATATGGTCATCACTTTCAATTTCCTCCTCACCACTGTCAACCTCTAACATCTCATCCAGTTGCTTCAAGTCATCAGGAACAAGTTCCTCCTCATGAGACATCACAAGCTCTTCAACATCATCCTCTTCCTCTTCCACTTCAAGGCCCAATGACTGACCAATGGACACAATCTCCTGGTCCAACTCTGTTTCTTCCTCAAATCCCTCAAAATCATGGACTACTGATGGCCACAGTGCTTTCCGTGAAGAATTGAGGGATCTAGTGGAGACTTCTTGCCATGATGACACAATCAATTTTACAGCCTCCAGGATGTTGAATTGTGTCTTCCAGAACTGTTTCAGTGTTAGTTCAGGATCATTGGAAGTAGCCTGATGACACCTCCAAAGCATTTTCTTCATGTACAACTTCTTGAAGTTGCTGATCACATTCTGGTCCATTGGCTGTAGTGTTGGGAGGCAAAAACAACACTTTCACAAAGTCAAATTGATACTCCAAATTTCTGGCAAGGTCAAGGTCATGACCAGGAGCATTATCCATGAGGAGAAGAGCCTTTAAAGGGAGCTTATTGGTAGTTAGGTAGCTCTTGAAAGAAGGGCAAAACACCTCAACAGCCCATTCATAAAAGAGCTGTCTTGTCACCCATGCCTTACGGTTGGACGTCCAATAAACTCCAAGCTTTGTTCTTACCACTTTCTGTTGCTTGAACACCCTGGGGTTTTCAGAGTGGTAGACAAGCATAGGCTTCAGTCGGAAATCCCCTGAAGCATTGGCACCAAGCAATAGAGTGAAACGGTCTTTCATGGGTTTATGCCCAGGTAAAGAGGCTTCATCTCTGGTGATGAATGTTCTTTTGGGCATCTTTTTCCCAAACATCCCAGTTTCGTCCACATTGAACACTTGCTGTGGAAGATAATTTTCTTCTTCCATCAGTTCTTTAAATTCAACTAAAAACTTTGCTGCCCCTTCCTTATCAGCACTAGCAGCTTTACCATGCTTAACAACACTGAAAATGTCACTTCTTTTCTAAAATTTTTCGAACCAGCCTTTGCTGGCCTGAAAATCTTCAAGTTCTGTTCCTGAAGAACTAGGTTGATCTGTCTTTAAATGTTCGTAAATCTCCCTGCCTCTTTCACAAATGAATTCAGTAGAAACTGAATCACCTTTCATTTGTTTTTCCCTAATCCAGATGAGAAGTAACCTCTCAGTTTCTGCAATTAGGGATCTACTTTTAAACACTCTGGTAGATTTGTCTCTCACTTTCACTTCTTTAAATTTGTCTTTCTGTGCAAGAATTGTCGACACAGTTGATGTTGACATGCCATATTCTTTGCATAGCGCATTTGTTCTAATGCCTTGTTCATGTTTTTTTATAATTTCCTGCTTGGTTTGGATTGAAATCGCTTTTCTTGATCTCTTAGGCCCCATGCTGGATTCAAACAATGTCAACACGTGTTTTTTAATGTTAAACTAGCTGAAGAATATTTTCTTTAAAATAACACTGCACTGCACTGCACTATATATTGTCAATATGTAAAATAAATTTCAAAATGACCAATAATTTGCTCGGAAACACAGAAAAAAAGCCTTTAGTTGAAGAGAGTCTCAAGCAAGATGTTACCTCCACTGAAAACAGAGAGAGACTAACGCTTGTTTGGTGTGTTAAAAGGCTGGATGGCGCGCATAAAACTAGTGACTTTACCTTCAATTATGTTCAATAATTGTTAAAATGACTAAAAAATTTAATATTAAACTTTTAAAATTATTTAATTCTATAAACTTCTTGATATTTACTAAAATAGTAAGGAATTTAAGCCCTAGAACCGATTACTGTATTGGCGGACTAATACTACAGCTGGTTGACCGCCAAGTGCAGGCGAAAACATGTTGAGGTCGGCCCATAAGAAACTCGTTAACCGAGGGATTGCTCGTTAACCGAAGTTAAGAATTTTGTGGAAGGTAACTCGTTAACCGAAATCTCGTTAACCGAGGCGCTCGTTAACCGAGGGGTCACTGTATGGAAATGCCAGAGCAAATTGTTGTATCAAAACATGTTACAAAAATTATTTACATATCTAAAAACTGTCAATAAGCAATAGGTATAATAAATTAAAAGTATTACTGTATTTATATTCAGCAACATTTATTCTAATATACAGTCATTCGCCAGTTAACGTCCTAGATACCTTCTTGGAAACGTGACGTTAACCAAAATGGACGTTGTCCGGTCATCACATAAACTTTATATTTATACTTACTTGTATGTGGAATACTATATACTTACATATACACTTTTACTCTTAAATCACTACTGTAATGTAATACAGGTGATTAATTTTTATATCTTGTCAAAATACATGACGTTTATATTAAAATTATTCACTGTTTTACAGGGATTCCAGCAATGCCGGGCAAATGGGGGGAGAGAGAGGGTGGGAGCGAGCGAGGGGGCGTGGAGGTAGTACGTTTGACAGTTGGCACAGGCCCAGGTCTAACGCGTGTATATTTATCAGTTCTTAGGTGACTAAGCTTCTCTCTTATAAAAAGCCAGTGAAATGACCTGGGTGAATATAATTAACATTGCTGGGATTCTTGTAACATACTGATTAATTTGAATATAAACATGCTAGAATTTGCACTAGACAAAACAATTTTAGTACCGTAATCAAATTAGGTCATTTATTTCTATTACGTTTCTTTTAGTATGGTGTGTGCATGTAAATGGATGAAAATAAATGAAGAAATCTATGTAAATCTACCCAAAAATACAGTTGAAAAACATTTTTATAAAATGTACTACAGTACTGTACACTAATGTACAACAATTTTTATCTCTTGAGCAAAATATATGACGTTTCTATTCAAATTATTGGTTGTCTTGCAAGGATTCCAGCAATGCAAATTATAATCTCCTAACTTTAGTCTGAGATATTATATAAGATAAAAACTGTAAACCTAAAACCCTGGCTGGGAGGGACAGGCAGCCAGCGAGGGGTGGGGGGGGTTTGAGGTGATAAGTTTGAGCTGAAGGTCTGTGTGTTTATTTAACAGTCCTACTAAGCTTCTCTCATTTTAAAATGCCAGTCATATGACCTAGGAGAATATAATTAACATAGCTGGGATTCTTGTAAGATACTGATTTATTTGAATATAAACATGTTGTAATTCGCACTAGACATAACAATTTTAGTACCGTAATCAAATTAGTACATGTGCACTCCAGCTTTGCGCTAAGGTCATTTATTTCTTT
Source organism: Homarus americanus (assembly GCF_018991925.1). Lineage (NCBI taxonomy): Eukaryota > Metazoa > Arthropoda > Malacostraca > Decapoda > Nephropidae > Homarus > Homarus americanus. The sequence continues at coordinate 9,229,634 of NW_024739403.1, forward strand.
TACATTTCTTTTAGTATGGTGTGTGTATGTAAATGGATGAAAATAAATGAAGAAATTTATGTAAATCTACCCAAAAATACAGTTGAAAAACTTTTTATAAAATGTACTACAGTATTGTACACTAATTTACTACATTTTTTATATCTTGAGCAAAATATATGACGCTTATATTCAAATTAATCTCTGTCTTGCAAGGATTTCAGCAATGCAAATTATATTATCCTAACTTTAGTCTGAGATATTATATAAAATAAATATAAAGAAATCACCAATCTTTTGTCTGGGAGGGAGGGGGCAGGAGGTGAGGTGACAGAATGTCTGGCGTTTGTTTGTTTATTTATTTGAGATAAGATTTGACAGTTGGCGCTGAAGGCCTGCCTGCGTGTTTATTTATCATAACGTTAGAGTGACTAAGCTCTTCTCATAATTTGCCACCCAAACGACCTGGGTGAATATAACTTACATTGGAGGGATTCTTGTAAGATAGTAATTTATTTCAATACCTGTATAAAGAAACTATATTTACAATAGACTTAACAATTTTAGTACCGTAATCATTTAGTACATGTACAATACAGGTTTGCACCTAGGTCCATTGTTACTGTACAATATTGACTAAATTCACTAGATAACGTACTCCTGGCAGCACAATCTATAAGAATACGTGATGCATATGTGACTGTGCCCGCTCTAGGGCCATTTAGGTTTGGTAGGTCCCATAACTTGAATGTTTTTTTTTTACAATTTAAATTTTAATTGTTTATTCCTTGATAGAGGAAGCGGGATCCTAGTGCTGTCACTTGGTACCCCTGTACCATAACACCAGAAGCAACTGGCCAGTGTCACAAGTACTGTATATTCAGTACAGTCATCCCTTGGTTATCGCGCCTAATTGGGACCCCGCCGATAACGAAAGTACAGAACCTATGGGATTTATTCTAATTGGTTCCAGGCACCCAAGACCCAACCCCAAGTTTCCCATTTTACGACCATTTGTACCCACTAAATATATATATAATGGTATGGTAAATATCATAAACACATATAGGCATTGCTAGGTTTATTACAAAGTGATGAAAAGGGTACGCTTAATACTGTAGTCCACAAAACATGTAGCTATGCTTTTTTTATTTGGTCCCTCATCATACGAGTCCGTTTTCTCTCACATCAGGACGCCTGAGTCCTCCGTTTTCTCTCTTAATTTTAGAGTGCACTAGAGACTTCGTTATTCCTTAGTAATGACACAGAATTTGAAATTGCAACCCCAATTGCAACTGGGGTTGCAATTGTTGAGGCAACTAGATATGTCTGATTACAGCAAATGTGTTATTGTCAATTTGTAGGTGAAAGATTTTATCCTCAATAGATGTAGGTTAACATTACACCTGGAGGCAAATGTTTAAAAATAGCCTAAGGAAGGAAGCATATTCCTTTAACACATAATATCTGACCAGTATGGGGAGGATCATCGTGTCTCCGTCAGGGGGTCGTGGAGTGGTGGTCCAGCAGGCGTCACGGATTTTATTTTTTTTTGGGGGAGGGTGCCACGGATGTATATGCGATTGGACGTCGTTCGGTCGGACGTTAACCGGCGCATGACTGTATTTAGAACATTATAGCTTCAGTGGTCTCCATGTAATCCTTCCAGTCTCCAGTACATTCTCCAAATACTGTACTGTACAACACTCTGTCTCCAACCATCTTCACTGTACTGGATACAGTGCATGACCTAGCATGTCTTGGAACCTGGATGCGCTTGTTGTGCTCAGCATTTTGATCGCATTTGAAAGCTTGAATTATTATGGCGATATTTTCAAATTCTAAATCTAAAATTTTGGCACTTATTTTTAATCAGATGCTATTCGAATTTTAGATGTATCCGAATTTTTGAGGTTCGAATTTTAGAGGTTTCATTGTATTCCAGTGTACAGTATTACAGTGGAACCCTCTTAAACTGGACTAATTGGGGGGAAATCCCATCCATATTAAGCAGATTTCCTAATAAAGTGATTTCGGAGGGGTGGGGGTATTTAATCCTGAAAAACTCTAAAAGCCGTGAAAAATCCGGATAGCGATCTGGATTGCCATCTCGCACTCTCGAATGTCAGCCCCACCCATTTTATTTACAAGCTAGTCACACTGCTACACCCCTTGTGTGTCCAATACCCTAAGCCTAAATGCCTGTTGGGGCAGCACACTCACCTATCCCTGATTAGTTCTTCAATAATCATAGCTACCATAGTCCAATGGAATTGTCGAGGCTTAAGAGCCAACTGGGAGGTGCTCTAGTTCCCTTTGAGCAAATTCTCCCCTATATGCATTTGACTCCAGGAGACAATTTTAGATGCCTTTGATCATCCCCCTCCCAGAGGTTATTGAGCTTTTTGTTACCATAATCCAGAATGGATGCATCATGAAGGCATAGCCATCCTTGTCTCAGACAAATGTGGTCAATCCTATATCCATAATCTATCACTTCTCCGTTGTAAGTGACAGTTTGCAAGATTCACCTCTAACGTACCTTTACTATATGCTCCATTTACCTCCCACCCAGTACACCAATTGCCAGGGAGAATTTGGTTTCATTAATTCATCAGCTTCCTTCTCTTTATCTTATCTTTTGTGATTTTAGTGGAAAGCATACTCTCTGTGGTAATATAATAATTAATTCAAGGGGTGACTTAATAGCTTCAATCATAGAAGAAATGGACCAGGGTATATTAAATACTGGTGATATCACCCACTAACATGTCCAGACAAACACAACTACAGCCATCGATATCTCATTGAGCTCAGAATGACTCTCTGCTGGACTTTGAGTGGAGAGTAACAGACAACCTCAGAGGAAGTGACCACTACCTTTTCTACTGTCCTCTCCTGAAATCTTCCTGACATCACAAGTTCCTCGTTGGCTGTTAGACAAGGTGGACTGGGATTTGTTCAAGGAGCTAGCGAAGGTAGACAGGAGCATTGAACAATTTCCCTCTGTAGATGAAGCGGTTGAATACTTAAGTCAGCCTCCATTTCTCGGATCTCTGGTTTTGTAGCTCGTAGACCTGTTCCTTGGTGGTCGGTGTTGTGTAAATAAGCAGTTATTAAGCAGTGCATAGCTTATGGTCGCTACCGGCGTCATAGAACAGAATTTTATCACGTGAAATACAAATGAGCCAGAGCCCAAGCTCGTTGAGTTTTAAAGAATGCCCATCTCCAGTCTTTTTCTTCTTATATCTCATCTCAAAATGAAAAAACTCCCTTGTTCAAAGTGTGGAAAAGAGTGCAGAAAATAGCAGGTAAGGTTTCATATAATCATCCCCTCAAGAAGTTGCTGAGCTTTTTGCCACAGCTTTTGCAGGGGTGTCTTCTATGGCAACTCGATCCTCAGAGTTTAAGCATGTGTGTAGAGTGGAGTCACAGACCTTGGATTTTGGAGTGCGACTGGCGAGACATATAGCACATTTTCTCAATGAAAGAAATGAGAACCACCTCCTGACTCACTGGAGATACATCACCAGGCCCTGATGATATCATATTTTCAATGCTTTGCCACCTTGAAGTTGAGGCACAGATCTTTCTACTGGAGCTGTATAACAGGATCTGGCGAGAGGATGCCTTCCCGTCCTCATGGCAGGAGGCTGCTGTCCTACCTTTCAAGAAGATTGGAAAAGAGAGTCTTCACCCACTAGAATATTGCCCCAGAGCTCTGACCTCCTGTATCTGCAAGCTGTTGGAAAAGATGGTCAATTCACAATTAGTATACTACCTGGAGAAGAATGCCCTTCTTTCACCATATCAATCCGGCTTCCAGAAGATGCATTCAACAACAAATGCTCTTGTTCGTCTTGAGTCCTTGATCTGTTATACTTTTGCTCGTTGCCAGCATCTAGTCTGTGTTTTTTTTTTTTTACCTAGAGAAAACATACAGCAAAGCTTGGAAATTAGGCATCCTGAAGGTGCTTCACAATTTTGGATTACACTGAAATTTGCCATCAATAATACACTGGTCAACAGCCAAAATGGTTCACATATGAGATCATGCTCACACAACTAATTTCATATTGCTGAATTCGAATCTGATATTTGTTTTGTTCTATCAGACCAGGTTTAATAAAGAAATCAATAGGTACAAATATTTAATATTCCATCACGTGTCGTGCAAAAGATGAGATTATCTCCTGTGACTGTGCTTTCATGACTAATTTCATATTAATGAATATTAATTGGATGTTTCATTCTACCAGCAGACCTACTTTCTTAAAGAATAAAAAAAATAGTAATTATAGTAACATTATTGCGTCTTGCAAGATACAATTTTAAACCTATCACAGATAAGCTCATAAAAAATTGTACCAAAAAACATAAGTTCAAATCCTTTATAATGACAAAATATGAGGTTCTAAAGGTGCTTCTGAACTTTACTCTTTCTCTTGTACAGCTTGCTCTCTTCTCGTTGCAGTGTCCAGCAATAGTCGCCCATCATGTTAGGACTGAATTGTTCCTGATATTTGCTCTCCATTATGGCGATATCTTGATGAAATCTTTCGCCGTGTTCATCACTAACGTCTCCAAGGTTACCTGGAAAAATTCAATATGAGAGTGGAAAAAATGCAATTTCAAGGACATCCTTGCTCCCAATGCATGATAATTCTGAAGCATGGTTGTTACGATTTCTTTGTAGTTGTCAGCACGATAGTTTCCAAGAAAATTCTTTGACACATTGACAAATGATTCCCATGCTTTTTTCTCCAGTGGGTTCAATGTTTTGGTGAATTCGCTATCATTAACTAGTATACGAATTTGTGGTCCATTCAAGACACCTGCTTTCAACTTGGCTTCGGAAACCACACCACCTAGTTTCTGAGATAAGTATAGAGTCCCAGCACCGAATTGATCCATAGCTTTGATGAAATTTTTAGCCAAACCGAGCTTTAGATGCAGTGGAGGCAAAAATATCTTTTCTGGATCTACAAGCGGATTGTGAGCACAGTTAAACCTTCCAGGCGCATCTCTTGGTCTTGTCGGCCAATCCTTTCTCACATAGTGCTCTGCATCAGCTCTGCTGTTCCACAAGCACAAAAAGCACATGTGCTTTGTGTAGCCACTCTGAAGGCCCAGTAGTAAACTGATGACTTTGAGATCGCCACATATCTTCCACTGGTGTTTCTCATACTCTATAGCAGCCAACAGAATTTTCATTGTTTCGTAGCTCTCAGTCATTTTTGTTGCGTGTGCTATTGGGACAGATGGAAGCCGATTGCCATTGTGTAAAAGAACAGCTTTCAGAGAGTCTTTTCCTGTGTCTATAAACAGCCTCCAATCCTCTGTCTTGTATGTTTCAGACTTGCAGAGTTGTTGCATGAGAGATACTGCGTCCTCGCAATAACAAAGGTTGTTTGCCATCTTGAAAAATGCAGACAGCTGTCTATGTCGGTAATGCACTGTAGTGATATGCACTCCATCTTCTGGCAGGTTACGCTGCTTTAGTCTGGATCCCAAAACTTCAGCCTTTTCTTTTGACAAGTTTAGGTCCCTTATGAGATCATGAAGCGCTTCTTGAGTAAATAGTTTAGGCCTGGTATTTTCAGAGTCATCCTGGTAGTCGTTTTCCATTGAGGTAGAGGTAGAATCGGAATCACTCAATTCTTGTTCAGTCGGTGGATTTGGGACTGGAAGTTCAGCACTGTGCGGTACTGGTCGGATTGCAGAAGCAATATTGGGGTACTGTACCTTGCCTCGTGTCTTGATTTTTATTCCCTTAATATTTGTGAGACAGAAGTAGCAGTCACTACTGTGGTCTTAAGGTTCACGCCATATCATTGGTACAGCAAACGGCATTCCTGAACTTCGTTTACCACACATCCACTCGCTCAGGTGGTTAACACAAGACTTACAGGCTACATGAGGTGCCCATTTCTTGTCTTGGTCACCCAAATGACATTTGAAGTAACTTTTGTAGTTCAGTCGAACAGCTTTTGTGATTGGTTTCTTGAGGCTACCAGGAGTGAAGGCACCACATATGTAGCAAAAACTGTCAGCACCGTTCACACACTTGCGACGTTCCATGTTTTGTTAATTTCAGAGTAATTACAAATCATGCAGGTGTAGATATACAATATCATGGATCAGCAAACTGAAACAAACAAAAAAGCACAAATCAGGACAAAATAATTGCATAAGTGGAGCCAATGAGCATATAAATTACTGTATGAATAGCTTGGTACACTAAATACAGTATTACCCCGCCTAACGCGGTTTCACTTAACGCGTTTTATCATATACGCGGTGCCTCGCCAGAGCTGAACTTTCACTTAACACGGATTTTTTCCACATATACGCGGTGAGTGTCCGGCTCGAGACGCTATTTTTAGATTTGCCCCACCCTGCCTGACTGCCTGTTTTAGCTCATAAAATTCATACAAATTACCCGGCCAGAATATAATTTACATTGCTGGAATTCTTATAATTTGGTGATCATTTTGAATATAAACATCATATTTTTGCATTAGACATACAAATTTTAGATAAAAATTTTTCTCAAATTAACTATGTTATCTTTTGTGCAAAATATATGACATTTATATTCAAAATATTCCTGGTCTTACAAGGAATCCAGCAATGTCAATTATATTAAACTAACTTTAGTTTGAGGTATTATTTATTAAAATTTAGTGGTTATCCCACACATCTCCTTGGGACGGTTGGTGGGGGGTGGGGGGGAGGGAGGGACCGACCGACCATCTGTTACCCTGTGAAGAATTATTATTTTTTTTATTAACTGAAGATATTTGTTTTAGCTCATAAAATTCATACAAATTATCCGGTCTGAATATAATTTACATTGCTGGAATTCTTATAATTTGATGATCATTTTGAATATAAACATCATATTTTTGCATTAGACATACAAATTTTAAATAAAAATTTTTCTCAAATTAACTATGTTATCTTTTGTGCAAAATATATGACATTTATATTCAAAATATTCCTGGTCTTACAAGGAATCCAGCAATGTCAATTATATTATCCTAACTTTAATCTGAGGTATTATTTAATACTAAATGTTAAAAACCCTGGAAGGGAGGATTGGTGGGGGGTGGGGGGGAGGGTTGGGACTGACCGCGCGGTTGGAAGAGGGGGGGAGGCAAGGTGGGGTACTTTGATTGACAGATAGTGTTGTGAAGATTATTTTTTTTTTTATTAACTGAAGATATTTGTTTTAGCTCATAAAATTCATACAAATTACCCGGTCAGAATATAATTTACATTGCTGGAATTCTTATAATTTGGTGATCATTTTGAATATAAACATCATATATTTTTCATTAAACATACAAATTTTAGATAAAAAATTTTCTCTAGGTAACTATGTTATCTTTTGTGCAAAATATATGACATTTATATTCAAAATATTCCTGGTCTTACAAGGAATCCAGCAATGTCAATTGTATTATCCTAACTTTAGTTTGAGGTATTATTTATTAAAATTTAGTGGTTTTCCCCCAAAAATTTCTCTGAGAGGGAAGAGCCAGCGAGTGTAGTGTGAGAGAGGGAGGGAGTTGAGTCCATTATTTGAATGGACATTAACTTGGCGACTGTATTTCTCTTAAGTATTAATTGTGTGCATGTACCATCATAAAATTAAGATGTTATTTTTACTACAACATAGGTATGTGCCTTCAAAAAGTGGAGTTTGGGGGTCAGGCCGGTTTCTATTGGAATTAATCCCATATGTTCTGTTGTTCACTTAACGCGGATTTCACTTAACACGGGACCCTCTGGGTTCAATTGACCGCGTTAAGTTGGGTACAACTGTATATAGATATGCTGGTTCTGGAAAACTGAGCCTGATACAGCTATACGAATGTCATAATTGAGTTCAGCACATACAATTACACTAGAATCAGACTGTTTTGATCCAGAACCATGAGAATTTTTTTTTTATGTTGATAGGTCAGTTTTTGGTATGTCGCACTTTTAGGGTCCACTTAGCCACAGAAATGTCAACACCACATATTCAGGATGACGGGGTTCCTCAGGGCATCGCAATAAATGGGGTAGCAGCATCAGTTCCAGGTGGTGTATCAATATCATTGTATATAGATGACTTGGCCTTTTCGTATGCAGCTTCCTGAATGTTAGTGGCTGAAAGTCACATGCAACTTGCACTAGGCAAGGTTGCGCGTTGGACCGCAGAGCATAGTTTCAGATTTTCTCCTTTGAAGACTGTTGGCATACATTTCTAATGCCTTCGAGTCTTCACAAAGACCCGTTTCCTGAGCATTATTTTCGACAACTGGCTTACATGGGAGCCATATATTCGTTACTTCAAATAGTCTTGTCAGTGAGTTCTCAAGTTATTGAGAGTCTTGCGGCACTTGTCGTGGGGTGCTGACCGAGGAACTCTGCTACACCTTTACCACATGCTAATTACATCCAAACTGTATTATGTGTGTGAAGTGTAGTACTCCTCAGTTACTGAAGCTAGACTCAATACACTGAACTCTATTCATTATGCTGGTGTGCACCTGGCAACTGGTGCCTTCAGGTCCTCGCCAATCCCAAGTCTACTGATACTAATGAATCACTCCTTGATCTTCAATGTCAGTATCTCCAGGTCCAGTGTTGGTTTTACCTCCATTGCCCTATGCGGTCTGCAACCAACACTTTTGTAGTTGATGAGATTATGTCCCCACACTAAACTCAGCATCCAAGCCTCCCACGACCTTTTGCTTCAGGGTAAGGTTGGTTGTGTGTGCTCTTTGTCTCCCTCCTGTTCTTCCTAGTGCTGCTCTGTGGCTTGTCCTTGAAGTTCAGTTTTGTCAGTATTTTAATGAAAGGAAGGACTTACTCCCTCCCTGTGTTGTTCATTTTCTCTTTTTTTTTTTTTTTTTTTAGAGCATGCCTCCTCTCACAGGGACTATCCCTGTTTACACTGACGGTTCTTAAGTCGGATGCAGGGAAGGGTTTTGGGGTAGTCTTTCCCGACTTCTATTGGAACGGTAGTCTCTTCACAATTGCATCTATTTTTCAGCAGAGCTATCAGGTATTTTACTTGTGCTTAAGGTTTTTTTTACCCAACCTCATAACAATTTTAAAATTTTTAGTGATACTCTTAGTGCTCTCCAGGCCCTAGCTAGTTTCTCATTGCCCCATCCATAGGTTATAGCTAGTTCAGATTGGGTGTTTCTCATTCAACATCGCGGCCACAATGTCAGTATTTACTAGGTTCTGACCCATGTGGGAGAGAAGGGGGTTAAGTATATTGATGCTGTGGCAAAAGCAGCTGCTTCTTGCTCTGTGGCACATCATTCCCCTCTACTTGCTTCTGATATGAAGTTGGTAATAAGAGCTGCCATCCACTCAAGTTAGCAATACAGGTAGGATGTTGTCGAAGCAAACAAGCTCTGTGGCATCCACCTACTTTGGGTGGCTGGGGACATCAGGGAGGACGGTTGTGCCACTGGAAGACTGCTTTGACCTACCTTCACATTGGCCACATGTGGCTGACTTATGGTTTTTTAATGGAGATGATGCCCTTTCCTCATTGTGAGGACTGTCTTGTCCCATTGACTGTTCGACATCTGATGGAGTGCCCAGGTTTTAGAGATCTTCGTCGTAAGTGCCTCTCCAAGTTGCTGGGGGAGGAGTGGATAGCGTGGGAGGGGACGCCCTCTCCTTCGTGGAGGAAGTTTGCCTTCTACACAAACTATGAGTTTTATCTATTAATGTTTTAATGGTTTTCATGTACGGTAAATTCTGTGCTATGTATTATTTATGATTTTTGCCTTTCATTATTTGTTTTTAGCCTTCTATGCATTTTGCTTAATTTAGCGGCATACCAGTATGTATAACCTAAGCTGTTGCGTCATTAGGGTTGTTATTATTACAATGAATCAATTGCAAATTTGTTATTCACAATTACTTTTAGGAATGTATCCATTGCGATAACCGGGGTGTTCCCGTACTGTACAATACACTCTTCTGAGAATTCAATGTGTGTTGCACTATGCCAATTCATCTTTCCATAAATGCAGGGAGATTGTTTGTATCTTCTTTTGTGAACACTGAGAAAAATAATTTTTTTAATGCCTACACCTTGTCCTGATCTGAGTCTGCTCTCATAGCATCTTCAAGTCTCAGGTCTAAAAACTCACATGTGTCTTTAATTTAAATTTTCCATGACTGTATAATACCTTAGGGTTTGACTGCCTCCTAGTAGATATGGAGCCAGTGGGTTTGGTCTTGAGTATGTATTTATTAATCAAATTGTTCACTTTACTGTATGATATTTAGGAGAGTATCAGCATTCTTATTTCTGTTTGATGATCTTAATAATGCTTTTTATTTTACTGTAGGAAAATAAAGTTTTATGTGTTTACAGAAATTCTTTCTGGAGAATTAATTGCTAAAAAAGAGAGAGAGAGAATGCTCAGACAAAATAATTCAGGTATGAGTTTAGCAGAAAAGCATTACATATTCGAAAGTTGAAGTCCCTAATCCTATTTTTCTTATTACCCCTCAGTTTTTTTTCATGGATGTGCAGTTCACTGGGATTTAAAAAAATGTTATCCCTGCAAATTGCATGACCCAAACAGTACATACAGACACATGTAAATAAAACTCTCATAAAAAAGGAAGTTAAGTGCATTTTTATTTATTTCAGGGTTTTGAGTATGGATCCACACGATGTAGAAGCCTTAAAGTACCGAACTCTGTATGCTCTTTGTCGTCAGGGCAACTATGAGGATGCAGCACAGGGCCTTCGCAACTTATATAGCGAGATGGATAGAAGTGAACCAAATAATGCAGCTTTATTCATCCATATGGCTCAGTTGTTTTCACGATTGGTAAGACATACCTGTATTGAATATTTTTACATAAGCAGATGAATGTCTAGTGACACATCCATTCAGCTCCTTTTAAAGGTTTCTGGAATAGGACCCTTGGTTGTTCAGAGCATTTGGGGGCTTAAGTTGGAGAAAGCCTGATGGTAACTTGGCCATAAATTATTGGAATTTCTGTATCCTGTGAGATTTTGTGGATTAAATTGTTATACAATTTAGCTTATTGGAGCCAGATATTATCAGGATTTTATGCTATCACCAATTTTGTGGGAGGCTTGGGAGCAATTCTTGAGATTTTGTGATGAATTATTTCTTGAGGGCTGCTTACATAAAGTTAGTGAGATGACTTTTTTTTGTTTTTTGGCCTCCCTCTGCCTTGGTGGTGGTGGTGAAATCAAGTCAATTCTGTGACATGTTATAAGAGAAAAACTTTAAGCTTAAAACCACCTTCATCCATAAAATCCTTATTACCCAGGGGAGGTGTGATGTTGATGAGTCGGGCTCGGGAATAAATTACAGTATTTTCATGATTTAACAAATGAATTCGAGCCCCCTTTCCATTATTTTCACTTAATTTAGCGAACTACAGCAATATCTCCATTAGCGGGAATCCATTAAATCCGGAAATCTCCGATAGGCTGAATTGAAATTTTTCTCGGAAAATCATTCCCAAAGCCGGAATTTTCCAAAAATTTTCCGAGATTGAAAATCAAGACCATTTTCTGAAAATATCTCGAATAAAGACGAAAATTAAAGTATTTGAGGGGGACCTTGCCTGACTCAATGTCAGATGGAGGTAGAGTGAGGGAAATCTATGAAGAGATCCAACATTGGATCATATGTGCATCTCAAGCCTTTGGCAGACTCTGAAACCGTGTCTTCAGCTGTAGGGAGCTGAAATTATCTAAAAGTTACACGTACGAGGTCCGACACGAGACTGATCCTGTAACTCGGGAACCAAGAGTGGGAGGGGAGGGACAAACAGATGGTTATTGAACATGTTTTAACCTATCACAGTGTGATGAGGCTCAGCTCAATCGCTTCACTCAGTACAAGTGGACACCTTTTGAAGTACTATAGGCGTGTTCCTACGCTCGGTCGGAAAATGTTGGACTGCAAAACTGAGCAACGAGTTAACATCAAGTTTCTCATTAAACTTAAGAAATCCACGGTGGAAACTTTTCAATTATTGACTGAGGCTTACTGTGAAGATTGCATGTCTCGTGCTCGCGTTTTTGAATGGCACAAACTATTTTCGGAAGGTAGAGAAACCGTGAAGATGATGACCGCCCAGGCCGTCCAGGCACAGCAGTTACTGATGATTACATTGAAAAAGTGCGAGATGTGATTAGAAAAAGGTAGCTGAGAAAGTTAATTTAGACAGAGAAAGTGTTCGACACATTCTAATGGAAGAATTGAACATGACAAAGGTTTGTGCAAAAATGGTTAAATAAATGCTGTCAGATGAACAAAGCGCCAGCCCACAACTCTTTGTGTGTGAAGCAGTTTTTAGCTAATAAAAACATCACTGTGCTTGAGCACCCACCCTATTCGCCAGTCCTGGCTCCCTCCGATTTCTACCTCTTCCCGAAGATCAAGTCCGTGCTCAAAGGAACCAATTTTTTGTCAGTAGAAGAGGTGAAAGCAAAAATGACTGAGCTCCTCAACAGCCTTACAGAACATGATCAGCAGAATTGCTTTGAACTGTGGCAGCATTTGTATGCAGCTGTGTGTCAACCCAGAAGGGAACTACTTTGAAGGCAATCACAGTTGATTTTCTTAATTTGGTAAATAAAAAGAGTTACAGCATCAGTCTCTTCTTTTTTGTGTGGAACCTTGTATATTCAGCAGTGGTCCTCCCCACCCTGCTATATGGCAGCAGGACATGGGTCACATACAGAAGACACCTCAAGACACTTGAAAACTTTCACCAACTTAGTCCACATTTCATCCTCCGAGTTCGCTGGGAAGGCAAGAGAACAAATGCCAGTATTCTCGCTGACACCAACTGTGGAAGCATCAAGGCTACCATTATCCATGAACAACTACACTGGACTGGCCATGTTACCCGCATGGACGACAGTAGACTGCCAAAGCAGCTACTTTACAGTCGCCTAACGAATAGTAAACGTAACACTGGCTGGCAACTGAAAAAGAATAAAAATAGTCAGACAAACCTGAAAAATGCCAAATCGACCCCTTCGCCTGGGAGACAATTACTCCACACCATAATGCTTGGAGGAGCACCACACGAGAAGGTGTCAATACTTTTGAGCTAGCCCGACTGCATGCCGAGGCAACAAGCACCAATGCCGGAAAGATGCTGCCGCCGCCCCTCCCTCACGAGATGGAGCCCTCCACATGTGCAACATATGTGAACGACTCTGCTGGTCCCGTATCGGCCTCTTTAATCACCTTAAAACTCACCAACCTAGGTGACATCTTTAGTAACTCATATCATTGTATCATAGCTGGATGATTGTCATACTCGATTCCGAGTGACAGCAAAGTAGTAATGGTAGTAGTAGTAATAGTAATAGTATTAGCTGTGAATGTGTGAGAAACAACTGCCGATGTGTGGGGTGCAGAAAGGGGAAAGATTGTCAGAATCCCCAGGGCAGGGCAGCCGTCACAGGAAGACACCGTGGATATTGCCCGGACACCACCGCCCGATGATATCCTGAATGATAGCAGTGAGTCCACCCAGTCTGAAAATGTAGTGCCAATAATTCCTGTTCCAACATTAGCAGATGTCCACGAGGTGAATGGTAGACAGCCACCACAGTGAAATGGCATGTCGATGGAAAATGCGGATACAGTAGAACGTCGATATAACACGAGAGGGGTCGCTTTAAACCTAATTCGCACTAAATCTAAGTGTTGTTTCAATGGAATAATTTAGTTTGGTACTTGAGAGAAGCACAAAATACTAAAAACACTAACAGTCTACCCAGATGCACCTCAGCCCATCTCCTAGAATAAAGAAAACATTGAGTTTTGTAGTATTATGTTAAAACAAACACTCATAAATCACCACAGCTAAAATTATGGGATGTGAAAGGGTTTGTATACTAGCAATCAGCTGATGGGAAGATGGGGGGGGTGATGGGAGAGGTGAGGTGATATGTTTGACAGTTGATGCCAAGGTCTGGTGCTTATTTATTTATCTGTCCTTAAAAGTGACTTAAAGTTTTTCACTTATAAAATGTCACTAAACTGACATGGGAGAATATAGTTAACATTACTGGAATTCTTATAAGATAGTGATTAATTTGAATATAAACATCCCATAGTTCGCATTAGACATACAAATTTTAGTTCTAATTAGGAAACTTATTACAAATGGCTAGCATTTTTATCTCTTGTGCAAAGTATATGATGTTTATATTCAAATTATTCACTGTCTTGCAAAAATTCCAGCAGTGCAAATTATATTCTCCTAACTTTAGTCTGTGATATTATACAAGATAAAAACTGAAAGCCTATAACCACCCAACCCTGGCTGGGAGGGAGGGGAGGGAGGGAGGGAGGAAGGAAAGGGAGATGACATGTTTGACAGTTGGCGCTGAAGGTCAAGTGAAGTATTTATTTGTTTATTTATGTCCTTTAGATTGAGTTTTTGTTTTTTGTTTATAAAATGTCACAGAAGTGACCTGGGAGACTATAATTTACATTGCTGGAATTCTTATAAGATAATGATTAATTTGAATATAATCATGCTGTAGTTTGCACTAGACAAAAATTTTTGTAATCATTTAGTTCACTATTTTGAGTACAGTGATCCCTCGGTTAACGAGCGCCTCGGTTAACGAGATTTCGGTTAACGAGTTACCTTCCATAAGATTTTTAACTTCGGTTAATGAGCAATCCCTCGATTAACGAGTTTTTTACGAGCCGACCTCAACATGTTTTCGCTTGCACTTGGCGGTCCACCAGCTGTAGTATTTGTCCGCCAATACAGTAATAGGTTTTAGGGCTTAAATTCCTTACTATTTTAGTAAATATCAAGAAGTTTACACTATTCAATAATTTTAAAAGTTTAATATTAATTTTTTTAGTCATTTTAACAATTACTGAACATAATTGAAGGTAAAGAAACTAGTTTCATGCGCGCCATCCAGCCTGGCAATACACCAAACAGGCGCCAGTCTCTCTGTCTTTTCAGTGGAGGTAACATCTTGCTTGAGACTCATTTCAACTAAATGCTTTTTTTCTGTGTTTGTAAGCAAATTATTGGTCATCTTGAAATTTATTTTACATATTGACAAAATATAATGCAGTGCAGTGTTGATTTAAAGCAAATAATCTTGCATTACACAAAGAGAACTAAAATTTTATGGGTGAAATGGCGCCATGGGGTGACTTCTCTTCCACCCCAATGCCTTCTCTTCTCCCTTCTCCTTAACCCCCATTCTAATTCTCATCATCATCATCCAGGAGCCTTCTACATAGACACCTCAAAGTAAGTGTACTTTTCTACCTTTTTTTGTTGAATTTAGGCAATTTTCGGTGAGCTGGAACCAATTACCCAAAAACCCATTGAAACAATGGTTTCGGTTAACGAGTTTTTCGGTTAACGAGCAACCTGCTGCAAAAGATTGTGCTCGTTAACCGAGGGACCACTGTACAGTGAACCCTCACTTTACGCGGTTAATTCAACCCACGGCGGCCCGCGTAAAGTGAACAACATAACATGGGATTAATTGAAATAGAGACCGGGCCGACCCCCCAAACTCCACTTTTTCAGACACAATACCTACGTTGTAGTAAAAATAACTTCTTAATTTTATGATGGTATGCACACACAATTAATAATTAAGAGAAATATCAATAATATTAGGTTTTTTAACACTTACATTAGTAGAAAAGATGGCTGGGCACACGGGGATGGGGGGTTGGTTCCGAGGCAGAGGGCAGATTATTGGCCCTCACCTGTATCACTTGTATCAATTGTATCACTATCCACCACAGAGGCTTGCAGGGCCTCTTTGTCAAACCCCTCAAAGTCCATATAAGTCCATATCCTCACTATCATTATCACTATCACTGACTTGGGCCGGCTGTGGTGGGTGGCGGGTGAAGAACTCGGTAATGTTTTGATGACTGGGCGACCTTGTGCGCACCCTGCTCGCGCCACTCTCCGCGTAAAAGGGTACACACACCGCGGAAAGTGAGCATTCCGGTTTCGGCAGGGTACCGCATAAACGTGGAAATGCGTAAAGTGGGACCGCGTAAAGCGAGGGTTGACTGTACATGTACAACACAGCTTTGCCCTCAGGACAGTGTAGCGTGCCCAGAGAAACATTATGCGCGACTTTTAAAATGTGGTGCTCCAGATTGACTCGTGCAAAATAGGAAAGATTCGCTTTAAATTAAAACATTGTCTCTAATTATGGGTGTCGTCTTAAATCAATAATTTTAAATTGAATTGCTTTAAATCGACGTTCTACTGTAAATGGATTAAAGAAGCCTACTCAGAAGTTGTCAGGTGATTGCCAGCTAACCTCTTTGAACCATCCAAGTGTGAGGCCACCAAAGAAATGATTTGGGTGAGGACTCACCTCATAATCTATTACACTCAGGACTGCTTCCTTGCCCCATTTGCTTTTCAAATGCTGGCAATAATACCCTATCTATTCTGTCAGAGGACACATGCAAGGACTAAGCACAAATTAAATGTGGCAGCAATGAAGAGAAGATTGACATTGTGGCAGAATGGGGCCCTTGATGATCTCCTACGTGAAGCAAGAACACTCAGGAGAGACTAAAATTCATAGGAGACGGAAAGTAAAACTGAGGATGTTGCCAGAAAGTTTGGAAACAAGAGGCGGGTGGAAAAAGTGTCCTTGGCAGTAAGATCTCTCACACAGGAATCTTCCGGTGGTGTTCTGCCAATAAACAGAGAGACATTACAACAACTGAAGGAAAAACATCCCCCTGCAAGTGAGGAGGAAGGCAACAGGTTCCAGGGTGCCGATATCCCTCCAAATGCTGTCATGATCAAGAAAGTAAAAGGAGGGATGGTGTGGAAAAAAGCACTGAAGACACAGGGAGGGGCAGGCCCTTCAGGCCTGGATGCAGATGGTTGGAGAGTCATTCTCAGCACTGACAAGTTTGGTGCTGTAGTAAGTGATCTCTACAATGCCACCGCTGACCTTGTAAGAAAGCTAGCAACCTCGTGCTGCCAACACCTTCATCCGCTGATGGCCTGCCGCCTCATTTCCCTGGATAAAAATCCAGGATGTAGGCCTATAGGGGTGGGGAAGTGCTGAGACAGATCATTGGAAAATGCATAATGGAGGTGGTAAATGATGAAGTCAGGACAGCTGCAGGGAACCTGCAAGCATGTGCTTGCCACCAGCTCATAAAATTCATACAAATTACCCGGCCAGAATATAATTTACATTGCTGGAATTCTTACAATTTGATGATCATTTTGAATATAAACATCATAGATTTTGCATTAGACATACAAATTTTAGATGTAATGTTTACTCTGAGTAAATATGTTATCTTTTGTGCAAAATATATGACATTTATATTCAAAATGTTCCTGGTCTTACAAGGAATCCAGCAATGTCAATTATATTATCCTAACTTTAGTCTGAGGTATTATTTGTGACTAAAAGTTAAAATTAGTTTTTTCACCCAACATTTCTCTGGTAGGGGGGGAAGGTGGGGGGTGGGGGGGGAGGGTTGGGACCGACCGACCATCTGGCACGGTTGGAAGAGGGGGGAGGCAAGTTGGGGTACTTTGATTGACAGATAGTGTCGTGAAGAATATTTTTTTTTTATTAACTGAAGATATTTGTTTTAGCTCATAAAATTCATGCAAATTACTGGACCAGAATATAATTTACATTGCTGGAATTCTTACAATATGATGATCATTTTGAATATAAACATCATGGATTTTGCATTAGACATACGAATTTTAGATCTAATGTAATAATTTGGTTTACACAAAGCTAGTATTTTATCTTTTGTGCAAAATATATGAAGTTTACATTCAAAATAGTCCCTGACCTGCAAGGAATCCAGAAATGTCAATTATATTATCCTAACTTTAGTCTGAGGTATTATTTATTACTAAACGGTAAAATCTAGTGTTTCACCCAATCATTTCTCAGAGAGGTAGGGGCCAGTGAGCTGGGAAGAGGGGGAGGGGGGGGATTTGAGTCTATTATTTGAACGGACATTAACCTGGCAACTGTATTTCTCTTAAATATTAATTGTGTGAGCATACCATCATCAAATTTAGATGTTATTTTTACTACAACATAGGTATTGTGTTGGAAAAAGTGGAGTTTGGGGGTCGGGCCAGTCTCTATTAGAATTAATCCCATATGTTCTGTTGTTCCATTTATGTGGATTTCACTTAACGCGGTACCCTGTGGGTTCAATTGACCGCGTAAATCAGGGTACTACTGTATATATGTGTGTATATTTATATATATATATATATATATATATATATATATATATATATATATATATATATATATATATATATATATATATATATATATATATATATATATATATATATATATATATATATATATATATATATATATATATATATATATATATATATATATATATATATATATATATATATATATATATACAGTATTACCCTCTAACGCGGTTTCACTTAACGCGTTTTATCATATACGCTGTGCCTCGCCAGAGCGAACTTTCACTTAACACGGATTTTTTCCACATATACGCGGTGAGTGTCCAGCTCAGACGCTATTTTTAGATTTGCCCCACCCGCCACCCTGCCTGACTGCCTGTTTTAGCTCATAAAATTCATACAAATTACCCGGCCAGAATATAATTTACATTGCTGGAATTCTTATAATTTGGTGATCATTTTGAATATAAACATCATATATTTTGCATTAGACATACAAATTTTAGATAAAATTTTTTCTCTGGGTAACTATGTTATCTTTTGTGCAAAATATATGACATTTATATTCAAAATATTCCTGGTCTTACAAGGAATCCAGCAATGTCAATTATATTATCCTAACTTTAGTTTGAGGTATTATTTATTAAAATTTAGTGGTTATCCCACACATCTCCTTGGGACGGTTGGTGGAGGGTGGGGGGGAGGGAGGGACCGACCGACCATCTGTTACCCCGTGAAGAATTATATTTTTTTTTATTAACTGAAGATATTTGTTTTAGCTCATAAAATTCATACAAATTACCCGGTCAGAATATAATTTACATTGCTGGAATTCTTATAATTTGATGATCATTTTGAATATAAACATCATATATTTTGCATTAGACATAAAATTTTTAGATAAAATGTTTAATCTGAGTAAGAATGTTATCTTTTGTGCAAAATATATGACGTTTATATTCAAAATATTCCTGGTCTTACAAGGAATCCAGCAATGTCAATTATATTATCCTAACTTTAATCTGAGGTATTATTTAATACAAAATGTTAAAATCGAAATTTTTCACCCACTCTTCTCTTGAAGGGATGATTGGTGGGGGGTGGGGGGGAGGGTTGGGACTGACCGCGCGGTTGGAAGAGGGGGGGAAGGCAAGGTGGGGTACTTTGATTGACAGATAGTGTCCTGAAGATTTTTTTTTTTTTTATTAACTGAAGATATTTGTTTTAGCTCATAAAATTCATACAAATTACCCGGTCAGAATATAATTTACATTGCTGGAATTCTTATAACTTGGTGATCATTTTGAATATGAACATCATATATTTTGCATTAAACATACAAATTTTAGATAAAAAATTTTCTCTAGGTAACTATGTTATCTTTTGTGCAAAATATATGACATTTATATTCAAAATATTCCTGGTCTTACAAGGAATCCAGCAATGTCAATTGTATTATCCTAACTTTAGTTTGAGGTATTATTTATTAAAATTTAGTGGTTTCCCCAAAAAATTTCTCAGAGGGAAGAGCCAGCAGTGTAGTGTGAGAAGAGGGGGAGGGAGTTGAGTCCATTATTTGAATGGACATTAACTTGGCGACTGTATTTCTCTATTTCTCTTAAGTATTAATTGTGTGCATGTACCATCATAAAATTAAGATGTTATTTTTACTACAACATAGGTATGTGCCTTCAAAAAGTGGAGTTTGGGGGTCGGGCCGGTTTCTATTGGAATTAATCCCATATGTTCTGTTGTTCACTTAACGCGGATTTCACTTAACGCGGGACCCTCTGGGTTCAATTGACTGCGTTAAGTGGGGTACAACTATTATATATATATATATATATATATATATATATATATATATATATATATATATATATATATATATATATATATATATATATATATATATATATATACACACACACACATATATGCATATATGACGTACCTGATTCTGGCGGTCAATTGAACCCACAGATTGCAGCGGAAGAGATGAAAACCGGTAAAATGACAGCAGAACGCCAGGTTAATTCCCGTAAACAACCCTAACCTTTCCGACAAATATACCTATGTTTAGTAATCTTAATTTTATATATTTTACACAATCCGAAGCTGCAGTATGGGGTTAATGTCCCATTCAAATAATAACTCTACCCCTCTCTTCCCAGCTCGCTGGCTCCTCCCTCTCTGAGAAATGTTTGAGTGAAAACACTAGATTTTAAAGGTATAGTAATAAATAATACCTCAGACTAAAGTTAGGATAATATAATTGACATTTCTGGATTCCTTGCAGGTCAGGGACTATTTTGAATGTAAACTTCATATATTTTGCACAAAAGATAAAATATTTGCTTTGCGTAACCCAAATTATTACATTAGATCTAAAAATTGTATGTCTAATGCAAAATCCATGATGTTTATATTCAAAATGATCATCATATTGTAAGAATTCCAGCAATGTAAATTATATTCTGGCCGGGTAATTTGTATGAATTTGATGAGCTAAAACAAATATCTTCAGTAAATAAAAAAAAAATAGTCTTCACCCAGACACTATCTGTCAATCAAAATACCCCACCTCCGCCTCCCCCCTTCTTCCCACGCTGGAAGGGTTGGTCCCTCTCTCCCTCCCTATCCCCCACCTTCCCTCCCTACCAGAGAAATGTTTGGGAGAAAACAGTATATTTACATTTTTAGTAATAAATAATTCCTCAGACTAAAGTTAGGATAATATAATTGACATTTCTGGATTCCTTGCAGGTCAGGGAATATTTTGAATGTAAACTTCATATATTTTGCACAAAAGATAAAATATTTGCTTTGTGTAAACCAAATTATTACATTAGATCTAAAATTTGTATGTCTAATGCAAAATCCATGATGTTTATATTCAAAATGATCATCATATTGTAATAATTCCAGCAATGTAAATTATATTCTGTCGGTAATTTGTATGTGAATTTTTTATGAGCTAAGCAAAAATAATATTTCGCAACGTATATGAGCAGATGCACGTTGGAAATGAAATTCGGTTCTGGCTATGGTACTCTGCGTAAATAGAGGCCAAGTAAAGAAGCAAAACACGTAAGTAGGAACATTATTGTGTGTATATATATATATATATATATATATATATATATATATATATATATATATATATATATATATATATATATATATATATATATATATATATATATATATATATATATATATATATATATATATATATATATATATATATGCCATATATACAGTGAGTGTATAACGAACGGATCCTACTACGAATATTCCTATAACGAACGGTTTTACCTATAAAATTGAGAATGCTATAACGAACGCAACTCCTACAACGAACGCGGATGAATACCGGACTATTTCGCCTGGCGCATGAATATTGTTGTACCGCGACCCACAACAAGAGCGTCAGGCGCCATCTTTGTCTCATTGTGTAGCCAGTGCACCACTGTTATTGTTGAAATTTCATCTTTTGATGTGGAAATTCGCATTATTTGTATAACTATTTTGTTATACAAGTATACAATTGTAACAATGAGTCGTCCAAAGCGAGTGAGAAAGCTAATAACCCTTGAAACTAAGAAAGAAATTATAAAGAAACGTGAGAATGGAAGAAGCATTGCGAAACTTAGTGATGAATATGGGATAGCTAAATCGACTATATGTACGATTTTGAAGAATAAAGAGGAGTTAAAAACTGTGCAAGTGGCTAAGGGAATCTTTAGACTTAGCAAAGCAAGGTGTAATGTGATTGAAGAGATGGAAAATTTACTCTTAGTATGGATAAAGGAGAAAGAAATGGCAGGTGGTAACATTAGTGAAGCTATAATTTGTGAGAAGGCTAAACAATTGTTTGAGGACCTTACAGCCAAGACTACCAGTGGAAGTGATAGTGATGTGCCAGTGTTTAGGGGTACCTGCATGCTGAATAACACTAAGGTAAGATAAAGTACCGTATTTTTTACATTTTCCACAGAATTTTTTCAGTGTTAAGCGGTTGTATTTGGGGGCCTGGAACGGATTAATCCTATAACGAACGAATGCTATAACGAACGAGATTCTGGAACCAATTACGTTCGTTATAGCATACCCCACTGTATATATATACTGTATATATATATACAGTTGGTCCTCATATTACGCGGTTAATGTAACTCGGAGGGTCCCGCGGAAAGTGAGGAACGCGTAAAGTGAACAACATAACATATGGGATTAATAGAAATGGAGTCCAGGCCGATCCCCAAACTCCACTTTTTGACGACACACAACTATGTTGTAGTAAAAAATTTATCTTAACTTTATGATGGTATGAAAAAACAAGTAATATAGAAGAGGTTAGGTTAGGAAAAATAAAGGTTAACATAGGAAAAATAAAGGTTAGGTTAAAAAACTAAAAATTTTGTGTAACACGGTAGTAGAAGAGATGGGTCGGCATACGGGGATGGAGGCTGGTTCTGAGGCAGAGGGCAGATTACTGGCCCTCAGGTGAATCACCATTACTAGGTGAATCATCATCACTGTCACTTACAGTTGTCAGGGCTTCCCTGACAAATCCCTCAAAGTCAACTTCACTGGCTTGGGCTGGCTGTGGTGGGTTGCGGGTGAAGAAATCTGTTATGCTTTGCTGACGGCTGGCGTTGATGTTGTCGTGATACACCTTGAAGTACGGCTCCATAGCCTGCACCAGCCGGTTATGGAAGACTTCATAGCGGTCATCGTCATTGTCGCGGGAAAGGAAGGACTTCATCTTCTCTGCACACTCCATGGCACCCTTAATATCACTATGACTTAAATTGTGTTCTTCGGAGAATGACGCTCCTTCTTCCTCGTCTTCACTGGCGTGTTCTTCTTCCAACATCTCGTTGGCAGTCACTTCAGGATTTCTGATCACCTCCAGGATG
>NW_024739403.1:9260319-9277819 GCF_018991925.1 Homarus americanus
CGTGACTTCTGTTCATTATTTATATCCTAAATTTACCACTGTAGGTAGTTTCAAGAATTAATGCAGTCATTTACTGAATATTCTTTGCAAAAAAATAAATTTTAAATGAATTATTTATAGGAGATAAATATATTGATCAGTAAATATACAGATATGCATTACTGACCACCTCCGAACACAAGGACGGCTAAAAATAGCCACAGGCGGTCACAGTCAAGGTCACTTTCCCTTTCTTGTCACTGGCAAATGGGGGTGGGGGGTGGATGATAATAGCAGCTGTGTTTATTACGGTATGTTAGACTGGTTTATAATACATTTTTATTATTTTAATATACCGGTAATCTTCATTTTAATCCAGCTTCCCAAACGTAAGTTTCAGTATAAAATAATTAGTTGTACTGTAGGACCTTGTGAGTGGTTTACTGTATACATAAATATTACATAAATTATTTCTGCAATTCTTCACAAACAAAACACATAAATCAATTGAATATGTGATGTCGAACGTAAACTGTAAACACTGTGTATGATGTAAAGAGAGCGCGGGTGTAAAACGCTATGTAATTTGATTTTCTCTTTTATGTAAAATTTTACAAATTACTTATAATATATAGGTTTACTGTATACATAAATATTACATACATTATTTCTGCAATTGTTCACAAACAAAACACATAACTCAATTGAACATGTGATGTCGAACGTGAACTGAAGTCACAACAACCGTTCGAGTGGAATCGCGTTAGAGCAAACGAGTTCGCGTTATACAAATATTGTTCCGAATTCATAAATCGCGTTCGATCAAATTCGCGTTATCAAAACACGCGTTATAGCAGAACTCACTGTACTGTATTATCAGTTTTGTACTGACCATCACTAAGGTTTATGGAATTTAATTCTTTAATCAAAGTAGCTTCAACCAGAAGTCTTTCTGTGACACATGATGAATTGTACACTTCTAAGCTTTTTTCCCAATCAATGGGATGATTATTACTCCTAACATGAACGAACAGTGCACTGCTTTCGGATGCTGTTCTGATATTGTACTTATGCTGTTTGATTCTGAGTTGCAATGCTTTCCCAGTCTGTCCGACATAATTCCCATTACAGTTGCTACATGGAATGCAATAAACACTTCCATTTACATTCAAAGTTGGGCTATTCTTGATTAATATATTGGTAATGGTTGAGTCATACTTAAATAACATCAATATTTAATAATTTAAGGGACTGAACTAACGGGACAAATTCATTGCGATAAGGCAGAGTCAAAATATTCTTAAGTGTAGGAATTTGCCTGGTTTGAGTAGAATGAAAGGATTTTTTAGCCCTTTTAAAACAATGATCAACAAACACTGAAGGGTACCCAAGTTTTTGTGCAATGGAACGAATGTGTTTCAATTCTTCATCAAAAAATTCAGCGTCACAAATACGCAAACATCTCAAAAACATAGTTGAAAAAACTGACATTTTGGTAGACTCCAGGTGACTCGATAAAAAATGTATGAAATTGTCTACCTGTGTAGGCTTTCTGTATACCTTAAATTTATAGTTATGGCCATTTCTAATGGTAAGCATATCAAGGAATGGAAGGGATCCATTTATTTCTCTTTCAATTTTGAATGTAATATTTATATTCTGTATACAATTTTCTTTGTCTCAATTATACACGTGCTAGTGTGAATTCCATGATATATGTGGCCATCTTTCTCCCTCCTCTTATGTTCGTTCACAAAACTTTTCGGGCTTCCGCCCTGGGTTTTCTATTTGCTCTCAGCATGAGGGCCGGAGTTAGTTTTTTCTCCATAATTCTATATTATTGATGTCCTCAGTAGCGGGTTCAGCCTTTCCAGGCGAACTTTAGAGAGACTCCTAGCCTTAGAGATCTTTCCGGACGCTGTCCGTCCGATCTTACTAGCAATCTAGAGTTATGTTGGGATGGACCTTGTATCCTTAATATGGGTTATATGAGAACCATTCAGGGTGGAATTTTCAACCCAATACATCTTGCTAGGCAGCTAGAGTAATGGTAAACGATGTTAGCCAATGGAGCGCTATGGTAGCAGCTCAGCTGTCAACCCTTCCAGGAACAATGCTGTATTTTTCTTTTATTTTACTTATCCCTTTAGAGGGCAGTATTGTACTAAGGTATTTTATTCTGACATTAATTATTCAGCTGAGAAAACCCCTTCTGCCCTCTAAAGGTTTAATAGTATAATTTTATTTATTCCTCACATTTACTGGTACAGTCGGCCCTTAACATACGCGGGGGTTAGGTAACAGAGATACCCGTGAATGTTAAGAATCCGGGTATTTTTGCTCCCCCCCCCCCTTAAAACACCCCTGGCCCCCCATGTCCTTATTTACCAAAAAATTGGGGGTCGACCTCTAAACTGGTAATAGTTTCGTTAGGTTGCGTCGTCATAGCAAGCCCAAAGTAGCCAAATGCATGGTATGGTATGCACAGGACGATGTAAAACATAAAGTATTCATTTTTTAAAGTTTATTTATAGATATATAAATTTTTTCATTACATTTGAAACATCAATCTTTGTTAATTAAATTTGAAACAAAAGAAAACTACGATACCGTATTTCTAAATACACCTAGACCCCGACTTACGACTATATGGACTTACGTCCATTGGTACTTACGACCTGCTTTGACCGTACGTCCATACGGGACATACGACTGCGACCGCCGTGACCAAAAATTTTTTCAAATGACGCGCGCATTTTCTATACCGAAACGTTTCCGTCCCGGGCGAGAGGGAGGGGTGGCTTGGGTCGCCTCGTGGCTACACTCACTCAGTGGAGCGCTTTGTTTGTGTTTGGCTATCGTATCCTATACTGATCGCGCTGTGAACTTTCGTTATTATTGTATTTAATTGACTTTATAATGACTGGAAAGCGTAAAAGTGAGAGTGCTGGTGGTACTCCAAGGAAAAGGAGACAGGCAATTACTTTTGAGATGAAACTGAAGATAATAACACAGTATGAGAATGGAAAAACAGTAGCAACGATCTCACGCGACCTAGGTTTCTCACACTCGACTATATCCACTATTCTGAAGGACAAGGAACGTATTCGTGAAGTAGTGAAAGGAACAACACCTATAAAGGGAACTATAATAACAAAGAAAAGACAAGGTCCTATCCACGATATGGAAAAATTATTGGTGATATGGATAGAAGACCAGATGCAGAAGCGTGTACCCTTAAGTGTTCTAACCATACAGGCTAAAGCAAGAAGCCTGTTCCAAAGCCTGAAGGAGCAGGCAGGAGATGAATGTGATCAAACCTTTACAGGAAGTCAAGGGTGGTTTGATAGATTTAAAAAACGCTACAGTCTACACAGTGTTAAGGTGAGTGGAGAGGCAGCTAGTGCCGATGTTGGTGCTGCCGAAGCTTTTAAGGAGGAGTTAGATGATGTGATTGTGGAAGGGAATTATTTGCCAGAGCAAATATTCAATGTGGATGAGACTGGATTATTGTGGAAACGCATGCCTGACCGGACATACATCCACAAAGAGGCAAAAAAAATGCCCGGATTCAAGGCATTCAAGGACAGAATTACACTTCTGTTGGGGGGGAATGTTGCTGGTTTCAAGCTAAAGCCCTTCATGATCTATCATTCAGAGAACCCCAGGGCTTTTAAACATGTCAGCAAGCACACACTGCCAGTGTTTTATCGCAGTAACAAGAAAGCCTGGATGACCCTAGTACTATTTGAGGATTGGTTCATGACTTGTTTCATTCCACGAGCCAAGGAGTATTGTCTGCAACAAAGGATTCCATTCAAGATTTTACTGATTTTGGATAATGCTCCGGGACACCCACCACACCTGGACGACATGCACCCTGATGTTAAGGTAGTGTACATGCCACCTAACACTACCTCTATCATCCAACCCATGGATCAAGGTGCTATTTCTGCCTTTAAAGCGTATTATTTACGCACGACCTTCGCTCAGGCTGTTGCTGCTACTGAAGGTGAGAAAACGCTCAGACAGTTTTGGAAGGAGTACAACATTTTGTCATGTATAAAGAACATTAGTGCAGCATGGGATCAGGTTACAAAACATTGCATGAATGGAATATGGAAGAAAATCCTGAAAAGATATGTGCACACTTTCAGAGGATTTAATGAAAATGAAGTTATTTTGGATATTAGTAACAAGATAGTGGAGTTAGGTAAACAGCTGGAGTTAGAAATTGATACTGAAGATGTTGGACAGTTGGTTGAAAGTGTAGCAGAAGAGCTCAGTAACGAGGATCTTATTGAACTAGATGCACAGAAAGTTGCAGAGGAAGAAGAGAGACAAAATGTAGAAGAAGAGCCTGCACCCCCCAAAAAGTTTTCAGTGAAACATATGGCAGAGGCATTTGCTACAATTAATAAAGCAATGCAAATGTTTGATGACATGGATCAAAATTATGAGCGTTATGCCAAAGTTGACAGAATGATCCAAGATTCACTTGCTTGCTACAGAGAAATTTATAATGAAAAGAAAAAGAAAACTGTGCAGTCTAAATTGGACACCTATTTCAAGAAGTCCCCCAGTACTGGCTCCTCACGCCCCACCAGTGCTGCCTCTTCACTCCCTCAAGATGATCCAATACCTTCAACCAGCAAGTTACCACAGTACATAAACCTGTCTGAAGAAAGCGACATTGATGACCCACCCAGCCCTGTCCCCTCTTCTGCTTCTTCCAATTAATATAGTCTCCATGTATCCTGTAAATAGAAAATTATGGGGGCCCCGTGTGCATTCAGCTGACTACTTTTAAGGTACCGTATATCACGGCCTATAAGACGAAATTTGAACATTAAAAAAATCTGCCCAAAGTTAGGGGGTCGTCTAAACCACCAAGTTTAAAATTCTTACCTCTTAAATATTGTGGTTTAGTGTGTCAAGAGTGGTGATGAAAACATCGTAAGCCACTCACAAGGTCTTACCACTAATTATTTTATACTGAAACTTACGTTTGGCAAGCTGGATTCAAATTAAGATTACCGGTATATTAAAATAATAAAAATGTATTATAAACCTGTCTAACATACCGTAAAAGAGATTTATACCCCTGTAATAAACACAGCTATCATCACACACCCCTCCCCACGCCCCCCCCATTTGCCAGTGAGGAGACAAGAAAGGGAAAGTGACCGCGAGATTGGGCTATTTTTAGCCGTGGAGGTGGTCAGTAATGCATACCGGTATCGGTATATTTACTCATAATAATATTTATCTCCTATAAATAATTGATTTAGATTTTATTTTTTTACAAAGAATATTCAGTAAATGACCCTCTGAGTGCATTAATTCTTGAAACTATCGACGGTTAATTACAGACGCTCAAGTGACGTCACTAGTGTTTACACTACACCAGCTGGTAATATTTGATGCCATTACTTGAAGTGAATTGGCCTTATTTTAAGTAACTAACTTTATAGTTACAAAAATTAAAAAAAAAGATCAAAACTGAGAAATAATATACTGTATGTATGTTGTGTTGTCAAAGTAAGAGAAACAATTGAGACCCTGCAATTGTGTAAATGAGGCAGAAAGTCAGGTCAGCAACCTGGGACTTGGTCACAATTTTCGTGATGCCATATGGCAGCAGGGTCTACCATTAGACAACACATTATGCTTCCAATATCTTCCCAGGCAGTAGTACCTCCCTGTTTGGTAGCTGCCTACTACCTACACAATTTCTAGTAATATTAATTTGATACATGATAAATTAGACAAACTGAAAATAAACATCAAATTTAATTACCAACACGCTTCCCATTGGCAGCTGTAAGAGGGGGAGATGGGCTATTTTTATCCCGTCTTTGTGTCTGAAGTGGCCAGTAATACCATATATTTATTGATCATAATACGTTTCTCCTATAAATAATTAATTTAACATTTATTTTTTTACATAGAATATTCAATAAATGACTTTTAATTCTTTTAACTACCGACAGTGGTAAATTTAGCATGACAATGATGAAGAAGAAGGCAGGTCATCTGATTCGGAGTTTGATTCTTAATGATTACCATATATGTGTAAGGTGACCACGTCAGGTCATGTGTAAGGTGACCCCTTCTCTCATTTGCCTTGTCCAGTTGTTGAGTTATCACTCCATAAGCAATAGCACTCTCTCCGTGTGAACACTACGGTATATTAATACTGTATCCAGCTACCACAAAACCTCACCATGGCTCCAATTGTTAAACGCAGGAGATATGAAGCTTGTTTTAAGCTGAAAGTGATAGCATATGCCCAGTCACACAACAATTGTGCTGCTTCAAGAGAATACGGTGTAACTGAGAAGATGGTGCGGGATTGGAGATCAAAGGAACACTTACTACGAAGTATGCCCAGGAATAAATGTGCAATGAGAAGAGGCACTGCACACTGGCCGATTCTA
Source organism: Homarus americanus (assembly GCF_018991925.1). Taxonomy (NCBI): domain Eukaryota; kingdom Metazoa; phylum Arthropoda; class Malacostraca; order Decapoda; family Nephropidae; genus Homarus; species Homarus americanus. The sequence goes on from NW_024739403.1 coordinate 9,266,739, forward strand.
GAGAAGCACGCAGTAGACATGGTCCATGAGCAGCGTCAAAATGGGTATATTGTATCAAGAAACATGATACGTATGTGGGCACTTAAGTGGGCTAAACAAAATCAAGAGCACAGCAAAGACTTCAAAGCCACGACTTCATGGTGTAGCCGTTTTATGGAAAGAAGCAATCTGGTACTGAGGCAGAAGACAAAAATAGCACAAAAATTACCAGCAGATCTTAACTGTAAAATTGTTAATTTCCATCGCTACATAATACAACAACGTAAGAAACATTGTTATCCATTAAGCAACATCGGAAACATGGATGAAACACCTATGAACTTCGACATGGTCGGTAATCATACTGTCGATACAAAGGGTGCAAAAACAGTGTTAGTGAAAACAACAGGACACGAAAAGACACGGTTTACAGTAGTACTTTCATGCATGGCAGACGGAACCAAGTTGAACCCAATGCTAATTCTCAAGAGGAAAACAATGCCCAAAATCAAGTTCCCGGCTGGAGTTTTTGTTCACGTCAACGAGAAAGGGTGGATGGACGAACAAGGAATAAAGTTATGGATTGATCATATATGGTGTAGGCGACCTGGTGGCTTTCGAAAACAGCGTAGCCTGTTAGTATGGGATATGTTCGCGAGTCATTTAACAGAGGGAACAAAAACCAACATGGCGAGGAACAACAGTGACATTGCAGTTATTCCTGGTGGATTAACTTCAGTTTTACAACCACTTGATGTTTGTCTAAACAAACCATTCAAGGACCGCGTTCGTGAACAATGGAACAAATGGATGAACAGCGGCAAAAAGTCTTACACGAAAGGTGGGAATATGCGTGCTCCCGAACTGGATGTACTATGTGATTTTGTTATCAAGGCATGGAATGATATTAATGTGGAGACAGTTATCAAGTCTTTTAAAAAGTGCGGAATATCTAATTCAATGGATGGCATGGAGGATGACATGTTGTGGGAGGACGAGGATGAAACAGAAGCCGAAGCCACGTCATCTGATTTGGAATTTGATCCTTATGATGAAGCAGCCATAAATGTATCTCAGGATGTACTTGAAGAACTTATGATGTCAGATGTTGATGATGTGGATTTTGAAGGTTTTTAATACATGATGACGTCAGTAATAATCATGTGCTAATAACATTTTTAACTTGTCGGGTAATTTGCTTTTAAAATATTGTGACTTAGTAAATTAAATGTGTGCATGTGTATGTATGTATACATACAGTATATATAAATATGTTTGTGTAATAAATGTATGTAGTAAGTACGTAATATTTTTTCACTCAAATCCTAATGAAACACTACTGGAGAACATTCCTTTGTCGCAAAACAGTTTATAAATTAAAGAAAATAATTACAGTGTGTTTAATATATTACAGTATATTATAAATAAATAAATAAAACAAATAATTCGGTAAATCTATTTAAAGTAAATGGAAAATAAGCAAACATGTTATTTACCAAGACCCTTCCGTCTGGCTCAGGGTGAGATGTAGGGGAGATAAAGAAGGCTATTTATAGCCCATCAGAAGTGACCAGTACCCTAATGCACCATAAATAATTCATTGAACATTCATTTTTTGTATATATATATATATATATATATATATATATATATATATATATATATATATATATATATATATATATATATATATATATATATATATATATATATATATATATATATATATATTTGTGTAATAAATGTATGTAGTAAGTACATACTGGTAACCTTTTTCACTCAAATCCTAATGAAACACCACAATTAGAATACGGTGGTTGCTGTTGAACTACATGTTGTATAAATAGTCGGAACACAGCCACACCACCGAGACGAGGGAACACTCCCACCACCGATCGTCTCGTGTGAAGCAAGCGTATAAATGAAAGAAAATACTTGCAGTGTGTTTAATATGTTACAGTATATTATAAATAAATAAATAAGTAAACAAATAAATCGGTAAATCCATTTCAAGTAAATGGAAAAATTTTACTCGATACCGACATTAGTTCCAGTTATCGGTAAATAGCAGACGCTTCAGTGACGTCACTAGTGTTTACACTACACCAGCGGGTATAATTTGATGACATTACTTGAAGTGAATTGGCCTTATTTTAAAAAATCAAGGATGGTTGGTAAAGGACTACTGAGTCCGTGGTTAAGTGTCACATTTGGGGTACTGGTCTTATACAGCAAATAGAGCTCAAAAGCTACTTTTTAAATGGAAAATTGGGGGGGGCGTCTTATGCACCCCGCCGCCTTATAGGCCGTGATATACGGTAAGTGCTCAGTCACACTGTATCCATTCCTCATTATTTATTACTTTTACTGTACTGTATCCATTCCTCATTATTTTTTACGTTTAGTGTACTGTATTTCATTGTAGATTTTTAAAAAAAAATTGAAAAAAAAAAATTTTTGATTTTTTTTTTTTTGAAAATTTTTATTTTTATTTTTTATTTTTTTATCTATATCGGACTTACGACCATATCGGACTTACGACCTGGATTTGGGTCCCTAACCCCGTCGTAAGTCGGGGTCTAGGTGTACCGGGTATTTTCACTAAAATATTACATCACAAGTATATTTTACCTTAACTGTGATTGAATGAATATATTCTCAGAAATAAATATGGAAATGTAATAATTTTGCTGAAATGACGTACGTATTACAGTGGAAAGTGGGATAAAATCATGACGAAAACAATGACTTTCGCTTTCTTTCGTTGTTCAAAAGATTTTACCGTAATCGATTTTCGAATGGTTTTCAGTTAAAAAACTGTTGTATTACAATAATATTCTATCCTAATTCACTTGAATAAATACTACGATACCATATTTCTGAATATTTTCATTAAAATCCATCAAAATCATTTTCCTTGTCATCAGCACCAAACAGCTACTCCCAGTCCTCTCCTTGAACAGTATCGGCATATGGATCAACACCATCATCAGCCATAGGATCATCAATATCTTCATCCTCAATCACGCTCTCATTAGCCTCATAATCCCACAACAAGTCGTCTTCTGTTCCATCAAGAGCATTCGAAATCCCACATTTCTTAAAAGATTTCACCACAATTTCTGGTCTGATTGCGACCAGGGCGACCAAGGCTCTGCCGTATCAGCTAGACGGTACACGTGTTTTTCGAATTGTTTTCAGTTAAAAAAACTGTTGCATCACAAGTGAATTAGGATAGAATATTACTGTAATACAACAGTTTTTTAACTGAAAACCCTTCGAAAAGCGATTTTGGTAACATCTTTTGAACGAAAGAAAGCGAAAGTCATGGCTTTCATTACGATTTTATCCCACTTTCCACTGTAATACGTACGTCATTTCAGCAAAAATATTACATTTCCATATTCTCAGAAATAAATAGTAGTTTTGCTGAAACGTGATGTATTTCAATGTAAATTAGGATAAACTACATGAAAACAAAAGACTTTACCTAACCTTCTGACGTTCAATATATATTACTTTCACGGAAATGTAATATTTTTGCATCTGCAATGCTGATGTCAACACAAGCGTTGTTACAGCGAGACTGACTGATTGAGGGAGCGCGGGAACGCAGGGTGGCGTGGTGGGCGATGTGTGTGTGTGTGTGTGGTGTGGCGGGCAGTGTGTGGTGTCGCACGCGATTTGAATGTATATTCCTCCGGCGGCAATCAGCGTATTTGCAAATCTGTGTATGTTAAACCCGCGTATGTTAAGGGTCGACTGTACTGTACTACAGTATACATGCAGCCCTGGTCCTTTAATAGCCTTGGAGGAGGAGGAGTATATTTTGAAAAATATGTGGTGGAAAGTTGCTGACTGGGAATGCACACCCCCCCATCCATTTACATTAATTCTTATAGGAAAAATTGCCCCGATATTTGCAGTGTCATTAATCGCAGTGACTTTTAGGAAAGCATCCCCTGCGCTAACTGGGGTATTCCAATACTGTACCTGTATTTGTTTCCTTGATTATTATTTGCTATGTTACTTATTTTTTTTATTTCCAGTGTGGAAGAAATCGTCTTGTGTTAGAAGAGACGTATATGATGGCAAGTAAAGCAGCCAAGGTGGACACAGGAAATGCTGAGTACCTGACAGAGGTTGGGTATCAGTGTCTTCTCCAGGGACGTAACAAGGAAGCTACTAAATTTTATAAGAATGCTGCCAAATTAGATGAGTCTTCTGTTGCAGCATTAACAGGTTTGTAATATTATAGAAAGTCTTAAAGTGGAGGTGGGGTTGTGGGGGTATAAGATGATAATCCGTTGACTCCAATAAAAATATTAGCATGGGCTAAGAAGCTAGCTCTAAGGTTGTATTTACAGTATATCAGACATCCCAGACTGATCGATTAAATATATTTGTGGCGTGTTATTACACAATGGTTACTGTATTTTGTGAAATTGGCAACAAAACAGAACCTGTATGATCATTTTTATTTAGCATTCACCTGAAATTTGGGTTAATTAAAATTTACACATTGAAGCAAACTCATTATACAGTGATATCCCTGTTAGCCGGAAAAATTGGTGCAGAGCATTTCTGGGATAAGAGATTTCCAGCTAACCAGACGACTTTCTCAAACCCGGAAAATTTCTTTATCCCCGGAATCTTTTCCCGTTACAGTAAAGCCTCAAATAACGACGGTAATGTGTCCTCCAATATTGCAGTGTAAGGTGAGTCGTCGTATTGTGAATCATTAAATACCATTAAAATAAAGCAATAATAATGAGATGCATTGCCAAGTGTGACCTTTTCATATCTTTTGTGTGGCTTTTTACCCTCTTTTCCCCCAAACAATACAATTAATGAAAATTGCAAACTATTTTCTTTAAATAATGTTTATGAATGCACCTTACACAATATAAATGAATAATAATATGGTCACACAAGAGGAGATGGAACGCCATTGTTTTCGTTAGTGTTTACAGCCGGGAGTCCGGGATGATGGTTTTACATAAAAAATGAAGAAAAGTAAAAAAAAATTAATATATATGTTTTAAGTAATTTTATTTAATGTTAATAAATGGAGCAATAGAAGAAGCTAACCACTAATGGCAAAGAAAAAAGTGAAATGGATTGGAACGCAAAAATATACGTGCGCATTTAAGGAAACAGCGTCATTTATCTTATTAAAAATATGTACAAAACATTCATTATTGTTTATTACTGAATACAGTGGTCCCTCGGTTAACGAGATTTCGGTTAACGATTTACCTTCCATAAGATTCTTAACTTCGGTTAACGAGCAATCCCTCGATTAACGAGTTTTTTACGAGCCGACTTCAACATGTTTTCGCTTGCATTTGGCGGTCCACCAGCTGTAGTATTAGTCTGCCAATACAGTAATTGGTTTTAGGGCTTAAATTCCTTACTATTTTAGTAAATATCAAGAAGTTTATACTATTCAATAATTTTAAAAGTTTAATATTAACTTTTTTAGTCATTTTAACAATTATTGAACATAATTGAAGGTAAAGAAACTAGTTTCTGGCGTGCCATCCAGCCTGTTAACACACCAGACAGGCGTTAGTCTCTCTCTGTTTTCAGTGGAGGTAACATCTTGCTTGAGACTCTCTTCAACTAAATGCTTTTTTTCTGTGTTTCCAAGCAAATTATTGGTCATTTTGAAATATATTTTACATATTGACAATATATAATGCAGTGCAGTGTTGATTTAAAGAAAATTATCTTGAAATACACCAAGAGAACTAAAATTTTATGGGTGAAATGGTGCCATGGGGTGACTTCTCTTCCACCCCAATGCCTTCTCTTCTTCCTTCTCCTCCACCCCCATTCTAATTCCCATCATCATCATCATCATCATCATCATCCAGGAGCCTTCTACATGCAATTACCCAAAATCCCATTGAAACAATGGTTTCGGTTAACGAGTTTTTCGGTTAACGAGCAACCTGCTGGAAGGAATTGTGCTCGTTAACCGAGGGACCACTGTATGTAATTGATTGAATTAATCTTTATATTTGCGAAATGAACAATACAGTTCATTAATACGTAGAATATTAAAACACACAAGAGGATAAGAGACGGCATTGTTGTCAGTGTTTACGCCCATAATGTCAGTTATCCATTTGAAGCTGAAGAAAATCAGACCCTGGTTGGTGTTGTAGTAAAATTAATGTAAAAAATATGTATGTTTTAATTAATGTTATTTAATATACAGTAGAAGTGACCACTGATATAAAGAAAAGTGAGACTGATAGTGGAAAGCCAATGTATACGTGTGCACTCAAGGAAACAGTCATTTATCTTAAGAATATGTACAAAAGACTCATTATTGTTTATTACTGAATATGTATTTGATTGAATTAATGTTTACTGTATATATGTGAAATGAACAATGCAATTCATTAATAATACGTAGAATATTAAAACACACAAGAGGATTTGAGACGGCATTGTTTTCGTGAGTGACGATGGTTGTACATAAGAAACTGAAGAAAATAAGACCCTGGTTGTAGCTGTAGTGAACATAATGAAAAACAAAATGAATACCTGTATGTATTTTTTAAGTAATGTTATTTAAAGTTAATAATTGGAACAATAGAAGTAGCTAACCATTAATGAGTAAAGAAATTAAGTGAGATGATTGGAAACGCCAACGTATGTAAGTGTGTCATGTGAAAACATCGTAATTTCTCTATATAAGAACATGAAAGCAACACTTAATTACTGTTCATATATGTTTTAAATAATACTTACGAATGTAAAACAAAATTCTACTCACCAATAGTGGTAAAGTCTAAAACATAAGGGCAGCCAATGGTGTTGTGTAAGTTTTTACTCAGATGACGAAGTCATCAGGTTCAACTCTGGCTGAAGCTGTAGCTTTCCATAAAACTGTTGCTGAAACTGTTACTGAACCTAAAGTTTTGTTGAAGCTGCTTATGATGCTGAATTTGATGGTGTAGCTGAAGTTGATGGTTTAGGCCTTTACACTTTTTTGTAGAGGTCATTTGCATTTTTCATGTCCCTGTTAATTTTAATGCTTCATTCTGTTAATGGATCTACTTCAGAAAATATGTTCATTGTTTGCTCCATATAATACCCACAGACCTCTCACCTTATTATATAATTTTAACACATCTAATTTTTCGGCTAAGTTTATACAGCTCCTCCCCGACTTACGATGGGGTTAGGGACCCAAATCCAGGTCGTTAGTCGAAATGGTCATAAGCTCAGCAGGTAGTAGGTCATAGGCAGCTATCAAACAGGGAGGTACTACCGCCTGGGAAGATATTGGAAGCATAATGTGTTGTCTAATGGTAGACCCTGCAGCCATATGGCATCACGAATATTGTGACCAAGTCCCAGGTTGCTGATCTGTCTTTCTGCCCCATTTACACACAATTGCAGGGTCTCAATTGTTTCTCTTACTATTGACAGCACAACATACATATAGTGTTTCTCACTTTGGATTTTTATCATTTTTGTATTTATTATTATTATTGTTATTATTATTATTGTTATTATTATTATTATTATTATTATTATTATTATTACTATTATTATTATTACAGTGTTGTTACTATTATTATTATTGTTATTATTATTTTACAGTAGTACAGTTGTACCCCACTTAACGCGGTCAATTGAACCCAGAGGGTCCCACGTTAAGTGAAATCCGCGTTAAGTGAACAACAGAACATATGGGATTAATTCCAATAGAAACCGGCCCGACCCCCAAACTCCACTTTTTGAAGGCACATACCTATGTTGTAGTAAAAATAACATCTTAATTTTATGATGGTACATGCACACAATTAATACTTAAGAGAAATAGAGAAATACACTCACTGGCTCTTCCCTCTCAGAGAAATTTTTGGGGGAAAACCACTAAATTTTAATAAATAATACCTCAAACTAAAGTTAGGATAATACAATTGACATTGCTGGATTCTTTGTAAGACCAGGAATATTTTGAATATAAATGTCATATATTTTGCACAAAAGATAACATAGTTACCTAGAGAAAAATTTTTATCTAAAATTTGTATGTTTAATGCAAAATATATGATGTTTATATTCAAAATGATCACCAAATTATAAGAATTCCAGCAATGTAAATTATATTCTGACCAGGTAATTTGTATGAATTTTATGAGCTAAAACAAATATCTTCAGTTAATAAAAAAAAAAATAATCTTCACAACACTATCTGTCAATCAAAGTACCCCACCTTGCCTCCCCCCCTCTTCCAACCACGCGGTCAGTCCCAACCCTCCCCCCACCCCCCACCAATCCTCCCTTCCAGGGTTTTTAACATTTAGTATTAAATAATACCTCAGATTAAAGTTACGATAATATAATTGACATTGCTGGATTCCTTGTAAGACCAGGAATATTTTGAATATAAATGTCATATATTTTGCACAAAAGATAACATAGTTAATTTGAGAAAAAATTTTATCTAAAATTTGTATGTCTAATGCAAAAATATGATGTTTATATTCAAAATGATCATCAAATTATAAGAATTCCAGCAATGTAAATTATATTCAGACCGGATAATTTGTATGAATTTTATGAGCTAAAACAAATATCTTCAGTTAATAAAAAAAAAAATAATTCTTCACAGGGTAACAGATGGTCGGTCGGTCCCTCCCTCCTCCCCACCCCCCACCAACCGTCCCAAGGAGATGTGTGGGATAACCACTAAATTTTAATAAATAATACCTCAAACTAAAGTTAGGATAATATAATTGACATTGCTGGATTCCTTGTAAGACCAGGAATATTTTGAATATAAATGTCATATATTTTGCACAAAAGATAACATAGTTAATTTGAGAAAATTTTTTATCTAAAATTTGTATGTCTAATGCAAAAATATGATGTTTATATTCAAAATGATCACCAAATTATAAGAATTCCAGCAATGTAAATTATATTCTGGCCGGGTAATTTGTATGAATTTTATGAGCTAAAACAGGCAGTCAGGCAGGGTGGGGCAAATCTAAAAATAGCGTCTCGAGCCGGACACTCACCGCGTATATGTGGAAAAAATCCGTGTTAAGTGAAAGTTCAGCTCTGGCGAGGCACCGCGTATATGATAAAACGCGTTAAGTGAAACCGCGTTAGGCGGGGTAATACTGTGTATATATATATGTATATATGTGTGTATATATATATATATATATATATATATATATATATATATATATATATATATATATATATATATATATATATATATATATATATATATATATATATATATATATATATATATATATATATATATATATATATATATATATATATATATATATATATATATATATATATATATATATATATATATATATATATATATATATATATATATATATATATATATATATATATATATATATATATATATATATATATATATATTCCTTGCAAGGAATGTAATATAGTTTTACTTTCTAGGCCAGACAGGTAAAAGATCTTGGCAACTAGAATTAAACAACACAAATACAGTGTTAGGATGAAAATAGAATCCAATGCTCTGTTTGTTCATTTGAGGGATAACAAGCATTGCATTGACTGGGATAATGCCTCCTCAATATTACCATGTAATTCAATTGATAGTAGGAACATCATAGAATCTAGTCTTATTAAACATACCGAAGCATTCAACATGAATTTGAGTAACGGCATGTACAAGCTGGACAATTTTGTAATTAAGAAGATTTGTGATCAGGTGAGAAGGCCGGGTCACTTGACCATCTGACCTGACCACCAACCGTTGTGTGCTATTTAAAGATTAGTTGGGTCATTACCTAATACCTGACCATTGTGGACCTGTTCTCACCCTCCTCTGTATATATACACCTTGATTTGTATTACTCTCTCTAGTCTGTACTCACCCCTGAAGATGTGAATTACACGAAAGCGCTTGGGAACTTCTTGTTTTCTTCTTTCCTTGTGGTTATCAGCATATACCTAGATCACGCGCACCTACAGTGATTTACTTGCATATATACTATATATATATATATATATATATATATAAATATATATATCTATCTATATATATATATATCTATATATATATAGTATATATATATATATATATATATATATATATATATATATATATATATATATATATATATATATATTAAAAGTCCAAACATCTGGACTGCTTGGGGATTGGGTTGGTCCGGATTTTCGGATTTTCCGGATTCTCAGGCAGTACTTTTAAATTTCAAATTTAAGGAGGAATAAAGAAGAGATGAACAGGTACATTTTGATAGTTTATTCATTAGCAAATATAGCGTGCTTCATTTATCAAAACGAGCAGTTTTAATGAAAAAGCTGTGAATTCTAGAATTATATTCTTTGCCATTTTTATACCATAAATTGTATACTTTCCAATGTCGTATGTTTCCATTAGAACAGTATTGCTCACACCATGTTCTAGTTTCTTAATTATTTCAAGTTTGTCACTCAATTTCAATGTGTTCTTCTTTCTCTTCACACAACGAAGTTTATCTACTTTAGGAGCCATTATTATGGGCTTGTACAGTACTCTGTAAATGGAAAAAGTAGGACTCAAAATATTGTTATATTATAATGGTATTCTATTCATACTCTGCTTGATATAATGCATTCACGGAAATGTAATATTTTTGCTGAAATGACATACGTATTACAGTGGAAAGTGGGAAAAAATCGTGACGAAAACAATGACTTTCGCTTTCTTTCGTTCAAAAGATGTTACCGAAATCGCTTTTCGTATGGTTTTCAGTTAAAAAACTGTTGTATTACAATAATATTCTTTCCTAATTGACTTGAATAAATACTACGATACCATATTTCTGAATATTTTCATTAAAATCCATCAAAATCATTTTCCTTGTCATCGTTTGCAGCACCAAACAGCTTCTCCCAGTCCTCTCCTTGAACAGGGCTAGAGGGTACGTGTTTTTCGAATCGTTTTCAGTTAAAAAATTATTACATCACACGTAAATTTTACCGAAACTGCGCCTGAATGAATGTATTCTCGGAAATAAATAGTAGTTTTGCTGAAACGTGATGTATTTCAATGT
>NW_024739403.1:9282819-9347825 GCF_018991925.1 Homarus americanus
ACTTAATATTTTTTCACTCAAATCCTAATGAAACACTACTGGAGAACATTTCTTTGTCGCAAAACAAGTTTATAAATTAAAGAAAATAATTACAGTGTGTTTAATATATTACAGTATATTATAAATAAATAAATAAACAAATAATTCGGTAAATCTATTTCAAGTAAATGGAAAATAAGCAAACAAATGTTATTTGCCAAGACGCTTCCCTCTGGCTCAGGGTGAGATGTAGGGGGTAGATAACAAGGCTATTTATAGCCCGTCTTTGTGTCTGAAGTGGCCAGTACCTTAATGCACCATAAATAATTCATTGAACATTCATTTTTTGTACATAGTATATTCAGTACACACATATATATATATATATATATATATATATATATATATATATATATATATATATATATATATATATATATATATATATATACACACACACCTAGACCCCGACTTACGACGGGGTTAGGGACCCAAATCCAGGTCGTAAGTCCGGCATGGTCGTAAGTCCGACAAAAATAAAAAATAAAAAATCTACAATGAAATACAGTACAGTAAAAGTAATGAATAATGATGAATGGATACAGTACAGTGAAAGTAATAAATAATAAGGAATGGATACAGTGTGACTGAGCACTTAACCTTTAATGTAGTCAGCTGAATGCACATGGGGCCCCCATAATTTTCTAATTATACATGGAGACTACATTAACTGGAAACGTTTCGGTATAGAAAATGCGTGTCATTTTTTTTATCTATATCTGAGGCGGTCGTAGTCCCGACGGTCGTAAGTCCACGTAGTCGTAAGTCGGGGTCTAGGTGTGTATATATATATATATATATATATATATATATATATATATATATATATATATATATATATATATATATATATATATAACCTTTTTCACTCAAATCCTAATGAAACACCACAATTAGAATACGGTGGTAGCTGTTGTATAAACAGTGGGAACACAGTCCCACCACCGATCGTCTCGTGCGAAGCAAGCGTATAAATTAAAGAAAATACTTGCAGTTTGTTTAATATGTTACAGTATATTATAAATAAATAAATAAACAAATAAATCGGTAAATCCATTTCAAGTAAATGGAAAAATTTTACTCGACACCGACATTAGTTCCAGTTACCGGTAAATAGCAGACGCTTCAGTGACGTCACTAGTGTTTACACTACACCAGCGGGTAACATTTGATGACATTACTTGAAGTGAATTGGCCTTATTTTAACCCCTTCCCCAACAATTTTTTTGTTAAAAACGTTTCTTTTTCAGACTAATTTTTTTATTTTGGTTCTATATAGTATTTTTGATGCTGGTTATGAAAACAGTTTTTAATTATTTTTTCTTCCCATTTTTGTGGTTAACTTTTTATTTTGAAAATACCTTTGTCGGCAAAAACGAGTCAACTCGTCTTCCTATAAACCATATTTTTTTACCATATTTTCTTAATTTTTCTCAAAATTTTATTACCAAATGTAAAGAGAAATGAAAACCTATTTTATTTTTAATTTTCAGTGGAATGTACTGTACCCATCCTAACCTTCCTTTGAACAACATAAGGCTCTCATCTATACATACATCTTGCCTAGGGGTGTAACACTTCCCAAAGTTCTCACACAATGTCATGAATACATCATAAATCTTATACAATTTTGGGTTGGGGTGAGTTTCTGCATCATGAGTTTCATTATCTACAAAATGAAGATATTGCTTTATCTTACTGTACCATTTCATAGTCATTAGCTGCCGAAAAATTGGTCTTTCAAGCAGTTCATCATGTGACCAGTTCATTTCTTCTTCTGGCATTTTCACAATACCCCCAAGCATTTTCATGGCAAAAAATACAAAAAGTTCAGCCTCTGTTACAGGGCGCCACAAAGAATCATCTTGCCCAGTTTGTTCAGCAAAACGATTAGTCTCTACCAGTACAGAGTCAATAATCCTTTTATCAATAAAAAGACTGAAGAATTCAAATGGACTCAGTTCTGCTGGGTTTTCATCAATCTTTATTCCAGGATTTCCTGTGAAAGGAAAACGTGGTGGTGGTGTATTCATACGCTCCTCTGACAACTCGAGGCTTCTCCAAGCTCTCCCCTCACCCTCCTCCTCCTCCTCCTCACTTGTCGAGAAATAGTCATTGTCTGATGAACTGGCAGAGTTATCAGAAGTATTCAAGCTTCTGAGGGAAGGTTCATATTCACTATCTTCCGTTGAACTAGACATTTGGGGTGTAACACTTGAAAATGCTACAAAAAAATGAATGCAAATGTGGATGCAAACAACACCCATCCGACGACAATGGCTGTCGGAGCAAGTCTAGTAACAATGTCCTTGAAATCCCACAGCTCTACCCTATCGCCTCTGCCAGGCGTACGATTTGACGAGAATACTCGTTTCACACGTAGAATGGCTTACAAAGGCTTAAAATCGACGAGTATATACGTATGTAGCTGGTTTTTGAAGGTAACAGTGGGTAAGTGTCACATTTGGGGTACTGGTCTTATACAGCAAATAGAGCTCAAAAGCTACTTTTTAAATGGAAATTTGGGGGGGCCGTCTTATGCACCCCGACGCCTTATAGGCCGCGATATACGGTACCCTGAATTTGGTTAAATTTTGAATTTTTGGTAATTCGAGTGACCTGAGCCACTCTTTTAGTCAAATTAATGAGGGTACTGTACAGTATAGTGTATACTTCATAAATTCTGATTCATCTGCAGGGTTGCTGTTAATACTGCCCCACTATGATATACCTGAAACTAATCATTGGCTAATAAATGATATGGATATGTAAAATTATCATTTTATTCATACATTATATACAACCACATTTCAGAAGTTCTAGTTAAAGAAGTACTGTACCATACTTGGTAACACCAGGATACAGTATGAGGAAATAAAAATTTCATAAGTTACCTTACTGTACTAACAATAATCAAGAGATGTTTAGTGACTGTCTTCTTTGTAAAACCTGAGTCCACAGTAGATACAACTCTGATTGCCTGGTTCATCCTGTAAATAAATAAAATAAATGTTGTAGTTATTATTACTTTATAAAATAAAAAGTAGTTTTATTTATAGTCCAGTACAGTAAGTCCTACAATGTACTGTACTACAATGTACAGTATTGTATTTGCGATAGCCCAAAAAAAAAGGTGAGTCTGGCAGTCGGCCCAGTCTCTCTATATTTCAATTAATCCCATAGGGTCTGTTATTTTATTTAAGTGTTTCGCTTTATATGCGGACCTCCGTGGGTTTAATTAACCACGTAAGCCCAGACTATACTGTATATAAATGTTATTTGACGTATCACAATTGTTAAATAACAAAAGCAAGGGAGGTACTATGGTTTATGAATGCTGGGAAAGGAGGCACAGGGAGTTGAGACCTTGCTTCAGCCTTTTGACTTACCATGTGGGCCATTACTTTACATCAGAAAACATTCCTTATTTTTTGCATTTATTTATAATTTTACTTGTTTTCAGTATCTTATATTAGTTTGCATTTGTAACAGTAACAAGACTTGTCACTATAATCACATCCCCCTACCAATCCAGGCCAAGCTGTGAGCTATGTTATGGTTATTTTTCAACTCATAATTTTTGGTAGATAAGTACATGTAATTTTTTTCATTTCTTTTTAGAGTGTTACATACACACGCGTCTTACAGAATGTACTGTACACACAGAAAAAGATAAATAATTATAGCACTGTACAGTAAAAAACATTAACGGGAACATACTATCTATGCGTGGTAAGGGGGGGGGGTGGTGTGTAAGGGATCTCCGTTGTTCTGAGCGGTTTCCCTTGTGTATTGAAACTATTTACAAATTATGTTGTCTAGCAATCAAATGGCAATACTGTACTGTACTGTATAGTACAGTATTTACTGTTTTAACTTATTTACCGGTATTATTTTTATTAATTCCTCACATGATACACTATGACTACAGGAGGAAAATACCTGTGCATGCAAGTTTTCCTAAATATTCTTGCTGAAATGGAGGGGGGGGGGGTGCGCCTTATATGGCCATACGTCTTATATGCCACACGATACTGCAATTTTAAATCACGCCACAGCACTGTCATGACTAAGACCACTGTACTGTAGTAATGTCTCCGTTAGCCGGAATTTAAAATTTCTTGGAAAATTTTACCCAAAGTTAGAATTTTCCTGAAAATTCCAGCTTTGGGAACAATTTTCTGAGGGGCACACTTTCTGGAAAATTCCGAGAAAATATCCCCTAGTACCCGGAAAATTCTAGGGATGGAGGAGTTTTTTTCCCGGTTTTGAGAGATGAAAATCAGGCACATTTTCCCGGTACTTGGAAAATTCCAGGGATGGGGGATATTTTTCCGGTTCGAGAGATGACGTAATGTTCAATTTCTGGAACTTCAGAGAATATAATTTCCATTGCCCGGAAAATTCTGGGATGAGGGATTGTTTCCAGAAGTGCTCTGCACTGATTGTTCCACTCATGGAGATATCACTGTAGTAAGAACAACAGCACTCAGTCATGAATTGCAATGGTCAGTCAGTGCAAGATCCTATACAGTACAATACAGGTAAATGACATGACATTATATCTTAAAGGACAACCAGTTCACCTAATGTGCCACACACAAACACACACATATACTTTCAAGCATATATCTACCCACCCACCCGCACACACAATAAATACATATGCTTTTATTCCATTTTTAGGTTTATTTTTGGCAAATGAAATAAAATGTATTTAATTGGGCATTTTAAAAATGGGTTTGGGAGATTCCAATGCTCATGAGTGGCCCAACTAAAGCCTTGAACTCTCCCCTAACAACATAATAAAGTCACCTGTTACTGTTTTGCTTTTATGTAAATGATAATTTCAGTCCAATTATTTATATGCCTATAAAAAAGAAGAGAAATAGGACTTATTTTACACACAGAGACTGGCAGTGTGAGATTCCCTATAGTATAGCACCCCCTAGCAGAGTTGTAAGAGGAAGTGCTATGAGAGGTAGGAGTGTACACCATTAGTACTAAGTTCCATGGAATTCAAATGCAAATTACTGTTAGTTGATTTTATATATTGTACCTGTCCCTTTGATTAGACATACTACAGTGCACTATAAGTAGTGCACAATACCAATACAGTACTTACCAAATTGATATATACTCTAGGGTGACCTAGTGCTCCAGGGCCACCGTCACAAGCCACCACACGGGCATTCACACCCTTGGGAGGCACTTCCTTGATTAAGTTGATAGCCCAGCGATCATTTGTCTGTCTGGGCGTTATTTCAAAACGTGCATTACGGTAATCCTCCTCCACAAATGACTGCAAATAAAAAAAATATAATTACATGACATTACACAATCTGTACACACACACTGTTGCCTTAGTCACAACCAGATTATAATTTTGATTTCATCAGAGGGGTGAAATGAATTTCAGGAACATCAAGATCAACTAGTTTTTGTGTTTTCTAGTTCACTAATACTGTACAGGTTGGACCTCGCTAATCTGGGAAGCTTGGAACGACACTGGTTCCGGATTAGTGAAAATTTCCAATCACTGAAGCCGAGGCAAAACAATGCATAAAATGTACTTACTGGACCTCTTTATGGCAAAGTGTTAGTGCTACAGTACACGTTTACTGTACACTGGACTAAGCAAAGAATTTATTTGAAATACTGTGTAATATTCAATGCCATATATCCTGACAACTGGGATTAGTTATACAGACTTTTCCCCAGTGAAAAAGCCACAATTTTGAGCAACATATTACTCTACTCACTTTGTACTAATATGAACTAAGGTAAAGGAAAAAAAATTAATCTCTTGTGCAAACTATGAGATGTGTACTCAAATTAATTGCTACCAAAGAAACCTACCTAACCTTACCTAACTTCCTAGCCTTGGGCCATATTAAACAAAGTATAGAAGCACCATGGTGTAATTAAATTTTTTGTTGACCTGAGAGTATGCTCGGATTGAGCGGGTTTAATTGTAAACAAAGAGACGACACACAAGTGACTCGTCAGATTTTTCGGAGTAGTATTTACGGTAAATTATTAATGTCTTCATGTACAAAGAACACAGACATCATTTTTAGTGTCATCTGATCAGTTTTTCACCATATTTACCTTGCAATTTCCCCCCATCCTTCATACCCTGCCCCCTACAGGTGATTTATGATTGTAGATAGAGCAAAACTAAATTTTTAAAAACAAATACAGGGGGTCCCAGACTTACGAACGCCTGCCGATATGAACAAGGTCCCATAAGGTCAATTATTTTTAAAAATCGATATAAGTACAACTGGTTTGTAACATTTACGTACGAGAACTACCGTAGTTTGTGTAGTGTAGAGGGGAGGTAGAGCGGAGCGTGGGGAGTGATGCTTCACACCCAGCCACGTGTCTTGAAGGAGTGGGGGCATCAGTATGCTTTATCCTCACTGCCTTAACGTGTGTAATCAAGTGTAAACTGTTGCTTTGAGTTTATTAACTCATCATGGCATCCAAATGCAAACTTGATGCAAGTGATCGTAGTGCATCCAAGAAAAGGGAAACAATTACAATGGAAGTGAAAGTTGATGCAATTAAACATTCTGAAAAAAGCGAAACACCCTCAGTGATTGGTAAGGTGTTGGGTTTCAGTCGTTCAACGGTCGAAACAATTTTGAAAGACAAAGAAAATTCTTGAATATGTAAAAGGCTCTCCACCAATGCACTCAACTCTGATAACAAAACAATAAAGTGGATTGTTAACTGAAATGGAAAGATTGTTAGTAATATGAGTGAAAGATCAAAATCAATGGGATTTGCCTCTAAATCTAGCTTTGATTCAGGAAAAAGTGAGAAGCTTGAAGGCTAAATGTGGTGGTGAAAGTGATGGGGAAGATTTTGTTGCTAGTAGGGGCTGTTTAACATGTTCAAGGTAAGGGTAAATGGTGTTTGGAAAAAAAAACACTGCCCACAGTTTGTCCACAATTTCAGGTGCTTTGAAAATGATGCTGGCGAAGTGACATAGACAGTGGTGGTACCTTGGGAACCAACTCCAGCTTGATATTCATGAGGATGATGTCACACAGTTGCTTGAGTCTCATGCTGAAGAATTAAGCAATGAGGACCTGATTAACTTGGAGAAGCAAATTTTGTCAGACGATGTAGAGGAAGCTGAAACTCTAGAACCAAAGGGATTCATTACAAAAGAAATGGCAGATGGTTTCAGGTGTATTGAAGGATTGTTTAAACTTAAACAGCAATATTTACCAAGGTTCATAGAAGTATTACTGTATATCTATGATGCTACAGAGATTTATGATTGAAGTTTTAGTTCAACCTCAACCATCCCAATAAAGCCTCTGTCACTCCTACAAATGCCCATCTCTACATACAAGCCAGCCACAGGTTTCAATGTAAGTGTTAAAATTACTTTTTACTTTTCGTTACTGTATTTTGTCATTCAATTTCTTATTTTCTCTTAAATTAAGTGATTCGAGATGTATAAAAGGACTTGGGCTATGATATAGTGCACATGGGGTTGATGTTCGTTTTTATCCCAATATGTATTTTCGATTTTCTACCATTATCACTAGGATTCTGTTTTAGTTAGGAAACGATTTTCTTCTATGGCATTTGCTGAACAAATTTATATTTTTCTAGTATTTTAAACGATATGACTGCCCCAATTACCAACAATATTGGTTGCTCAAAGTGGACAGGGCTTTGAAATAGGTTTTCAAAGGTTTGTTAGGGGTTCTTTGTACAGGTTGTACCTCTGTAGTCCGGCATTCTGTGGTCCGGAAACTCCCGTGGTCTGGAACGATTTTAGTTTGTCCAATAGGTAGATAGGCAGCTTTTTTTTTTCCTTATCTGAATTATTATTATTATTACAGGAGTATTAAATTTTTGCCCCTCAGGCCCCAATGTGGGTCAGTGACCTATGCCCGGGTGGGCTAATCCCCTTAAAAAAAAAAAAAAGCCGCGGGAAATTAAGGTTTGTTTACATCCGGCAGTTCGGCTGCTCTCTTTCGCTCTCTCTCTCTCTCTCCTTGTCTATACAGAGTACAACATTTAATCCTTCAATATATATGAGCAGTAAATAAGTGTTGCTTTCATATTCTTATGTAGAGTAATAACGATATGTTTTCACATGTGTGCACTTACATACGCGCAGTCTCACATTTTTTTTTACCATTAATGGTTAGCTACTTATATTGTTCCATTTATTAACATTAAATAACATTACAGGTACTTCAAACAACCATATTATTTTTTTACATTAATTTTACTAGAGCTAAAATCAGGGTCTTATTTTCTTCAGTTATATATGTAGAACCAATCAGTCACTGGTTTCGTAAGCTTTAACATAAACAATGCCGGCAGCCGTCTCGTCTCCTCTAATATTCCACGTATTATTAATAAATTGTATTGTTAATTTTGCACACACATACATTAATTCAATAAAAACAAATTCAGAAACATTAATTAAAATATATATGAACAGTAAATAAGTGTTGCTTTCATATTCTTATGTAAAGTAATGACGATATGTTTTCACGTGTGCGCATGCGCACTTACATACGCGATCTCTCTTTTTTCTTTACCATTATCGTTAGCTACTTCTATTGTTCCATTTATTAACATTAAATAACATTACTTAAAACAACCATATTAATTTTACTACAGCTACAACCAAGGTCTTATTTTCTTCAGTTTTATATGTAGAACCAGTCAGTCACTGGCTTTGTAATCAACGAAAACAATGCTGTCATTTCCTCATGTGTTTTAATATTCTGCGTATTATTAATGAATTGTATTGCTCATTTTGCACACAAACATTAATTAAAAAAAAAAAGACATTCAGTAATAAACAATAATGAATCTTTTGTACATAAGAGAAATGACGCTGTTTACACGATTATGCACGTTGTCTGCACGTTGGTGGGCCGTTCAAACCCGTTGAAATTCAAGTTTACGCCGTCAAAATTTTTATTTATTTATTTTTTTGTGTGTTCCAATAAAATACGTTAAGAATTAAAAACTCGCGAAATTTGAGAAGCTACTATACGACATTTAACCTTTCAATATGTCTTCAAAGAGACCATGATGCAGAGAAAGTGGTGCTAGTGCTTCCAAGCATAAGCACAAGTCACTATCTATCCAGGAAAAGGGTGAATTTCCATGGTCCGGCATCGGTCAGGTCCCGAGGTTGCCGGACTAGAGAGGTACAACCTGTAGTATTTTACCCCTGATTTTCCCTCTACATACTTCAAAGCCCTGGCCACTTTGAATAACTAATATTGTTGGTAATTTTACTGATTAAAATACTCCGTACATACTTAAAATTTTTAATTTGTGCAGGAAATACCACAGGAGAAAGTCCATTCCTAACTAAAACAGAATCCTAGTGATGGTAAAAAATCCGATAAATATCGACACCTAATCCACTGTCCCTTCGTTTGGCAGATAATTAGGTGCCTAGCCGTGCACTACTTTGTCTTCTTGGCACTAATACGGTACTGCATCCCCAGATGTAAACAGCCAATCATACTGACGTATTTCAAAGCACTCTGCCACACTCCAATCGACGCCAGTTTACATTTATGAGCTGCATGATTTGGGTGGCTGCTCTCATCCACAAAAAGCATAAAATTACACCATACCTGTTTATTATGTCGTGGGGGGGGGGCCACAGTGGACAGAGCCCCATGGCTAGGAAGTTAGGTAAGGTTTCTTTGGTTAGGTTGGTGAGGTCTTCTAATAATGCTTTGGCCACTTGTGTTTTTTATGAACTAAGGTTAGGTTAGGTTAGGTTAGGATAAAATGATAACTACTTTTTAACGCATTTGCAAGAACTACGAGTCTCCACTATAAAAAACAACAAAATTATATGAAAAATAAGTGGCTGGTTGGCCGTTAATAATTACCAAAAACCCAAAATACCTATAAGGATAAAAACGAATATTAACCCAAGTTCCAAATATTTACCACCACCTGTATAATGATAAGAACATTTGTGGGGAAAAAAATGACGAAATCGAACAAGTCCTTCTTGTGGTAACAGCGTTCCCATAAATTACCTTAATTTTCCATTATTGTAACTAACAAATCCTTACCAAATGCACACTTCGTTCTTAATGAATTTCACGACATTACCAGTTTTTAAAATTTAAAGTTAAGGGTAAATTTACAGTTTCAGCCACAACAACTGTTCGACCAAAAATTTTTGTTTTTCCCATGGCATTTGGTGTAATTCATTCGAATTTTACCTTCATTTCCACGAGTCATTTTGGACTTATCACCCTCCCCATACAACCTGACCTAACCAGTATGGTGTAATTTTACGTTTTTTTTTGTGGTTGTGAGTACGCTCAGACCGAACGGGTCGGTTGTAAACAAACAGATGACACGCAGTAACTGCAGATTTACGTTAATTTCTTATGTGAATTTACTTTCTTGGTTAATATCCATTTGCGATGGAAGTGGTATTAGAAAAAGTTGTTCCTATTGACAAGGTAAACACAAAATTGCTCCGAGTTGTGGCCGAGACTGTAATGATACCAAATTAAGAACCACTTTCTAAGATAAATGGAGGAATAGTTCACATCACCTGAAGATTTGGTCCCCAGTTTATTTCATCTGAAGATTAATGCTATCCTTGGTAAATTTTTACAAGTTGCCCAGAATGGTTTTGGACATGAAACTAGAATTTTTCCAAAGGGTTTTGATGTGTTTTGAACGATTCTGACCTTCCTTTCTATCACAAATAACTCGTTTTTGAGTTTGACAATCTTGAGAGACCTTTGAGAAATCAGGTTTTTTTGGTTCGGAGACAGAAAAAACGAGTGATATGCTAAATAAATGGGTAAATTTATAGTAGCTCACACAACTCTGTTAGAAAGTCAAAACTACGTTTGTATAGTGTATTTTTGTGTGTTTTGATTGGTTCTGACCTTGATTTCCGTCAGAAATTGCCTGTTTTTAGTTATCGCCCTCTTCTACCCCCAACAAAAGTGGGGATCCTGTTGGGAACAGGATTTTTGGGTGGGTCTTTTCCGGCAAAAATCATGACCAAGTGAATACAAATCCCCAAAACACTAAAAAAACATATAAACCTAACCTTTTTTGGGATGACCTAACCTGACCTGACCTTACTCTCACGGTGTTTTTAAGTTACCAGACTCTCACCATACGAGGGAATCACCATTATTTCTTACCTTATTCCGAATTAGAATCTTTACTGAGGTCGGGAGAACACCATGAGATCTAAAAAATGCTATTGCTTGTTCGTTGTTTCAAAAAAATGCGCAATTAGCTTCACATAATTGAAGTGACATCCATCGCAGACTTCCATGGTTGGAAATGAATTTGATTTTCAAAGCATGAGAGACCCAAAATCACAATCGAATCCAATTGGGCAAAAAATACTGTGAATTCTAAAAGCAGAAACCCCAATTCATTTTAATGGAAGGAAAAAAAAAACAAAAAAACAAAAGAACATAAGAATATAAGGAGTCTGCAATAGGCCAGTTGGCCTGTGCGTGGCAGCTCCTGTCGAGAGTTACTACCACTCTCTATCATCCATGAATCTATCCAGTCTCCTTTTGAAACTTTCCAGCATTCCAGCACTTACTACAAAGTTGCTAAGCTTGTTCCACTCGTCCACCACCCTATTTGTGAACCAGTTCCTACTTATCTCCCTCCTAAACCTAAACTTATCCAACTTAAGTCCGTTGCTTCGAGTCCTATCCTGCTCGGATATTATAAGAACTTTATCTATATCCCCTTTATTGATTCCTTTCACCCACTTAAATACTTCTATCATATCTCCCCGCACTCTTCGTCTTTCTAGGGAATGCAAGTTTGGTTTCTTTAACCTAACCTGATATGGAAGGTTTCTAAGTCCCGGAATCATTTTCGTCATTCTTCGCTGCACCAACTCTAGTGAATTGATATCCATAAACTAACCTCCCCGGCGGGGAATCGAACCCTGGTCTCCCGCGTGACAGGCGGGGATACTCACCACTATACTACCAAGGAATCGCTTTTAATTGGCTGCGTGACGTGTATGGGAACGCATGACCGTGATAATTTATGAAGGAAACACACTGAGTGGGGGTCGGGTAGGCGATAATGGCTGAAGATTAATGGAATTAAATAAAGAGAGATTTGGGATGCGCTATCTCCATTATTATGCTTTTCTGACAGAAATGTATAAGTAGAAAATTATCTTAAAATTAGACGTCTTTTTCGAATGTGATAAATGATTTGGGGTAGGCATGTTGTGTGAACTATAAAAAAAACAATAAATAACCAAAGTTGGCTCTAATTTTCCTAAAAAAAAAAAAAAAAAATTTGAGAATCTGAGTAAAGTTTTGGCGAAAGATTATCAAATTCGAATCACACCAAAACATATTGGCAAACTCAAGGTTTCATCTCAAAATCAGTTTCTGTGCTAACCTAACCTGACCTAACTGCCATTGCTCAGAATATATATATTACCTAACCAAGGGGGAGGGCAAAACCCCCTGGCTGGTGGGGGGCTCCACCCACAGGAACCCCCCCCCCCTTTCAAGACCTCATATCAAAGCAACCAACCTAACCAAACAAACCTAACCTCTAAGTCAGACTGTAGCACATGTGTACTGCAGACTAGTAACAAACATACAAACACACAGTTCTCCGAGGATGCAGGTAACATCAACACTGGACTTTAAAAATATTCAATGACTCCCTAAAAAATTAATGCGATTTTCTCGAAAACTAATCATTTGCGACGGAAACGTTACTAGGAAAAGTTGTTAGAAATGACGATATACCTACTGTAGAACTGGACCCAAAAATACTTTGGGACATTATGGGCAATCTGTAAAAAAAATACCCTACCCTAACCCCACAATTAGCACTAATGTGGTTAACCTTAGGTGAAATATGTTGGGGAGGGGGGACGAATCTTCACGTGATCCAATATTTATCCTGTAATAAAGTTAAGACTAAAGCCTAGTTTTAAAGCTTTGAGGTTCCGAGCCTTTTGTCAGTTATTATAATTTTTTCTTCAAATTTTACTTCCTTTCGGTGATTAGGCATAGTAACTCAAACTAAACCTGTTGTCTCTCTAGCCTTAGGTCCAGGTGCAGGGAAACATCTGCAATAGTTACCCTAATTTACTTAAATTTTTTTCGGTACCTGTCCAGTATGAATGGGCTTGTTACCCAGAGCTGCAGCAGTGGTGTGGACGGCTCTGGAGTTCCTCGGCACAACACCAAACAAGAGCCGTAAACTCCGGCTAGAGGTGAGGGCCAAGCCAAACGACGCCATGTTTACTACAACAGCTGATTCTGCTATTAGTACTACAGTCTTTGAAGATGACAAAATATCATATTATAATGTATGTTTATACAAAATAGGATAGAGTAAATTCAAAATACAGCATTGAAATGATTTTGATATGTGACAATGTATTTCATTTCGTAACAAATGCAAATTGCAATCACTGTCGATTTTTATAATAAAATTGAAACGTGTGTACTTATTCATATGCATTTCATAAGGAAAAAATAATGAAAAAGTTAGTAGACGCAATTGCCACCCTTAGGTTTCCTGAAAAATAATACTTACACAAAAGTCTGTGGGTTTCAACGTATGTTAAAGAAAATGTTAAAAGGATGACTGAACTATTTAAAACGATCTCTGCACATTTACCTTACAGTATATACCTAATAGCCAGTTGATCACCCAATATATACACACACACACACATATATATATATATATATATATATATATATATATATATATATATATATATATATATATATATATATATATATATTGTGACCCTTTGTGGGGCGGGCGTCCGCCAGCTCCAGGTATGTACAGTCGGGGTCAAAAGTCTTGAACACTTGACAGTATTTGGCATGTAAGTACCTGAAGATCTTAGGTATTAAGGAGAGTTTTATCCCATTTTGTGGTTCAGGCATAATATGTGATGACAAGTAGTATTATTAGTATATCCCAATCATATATGTATAACTCAGAAGTAGATGCCAGATATTGCTAAGTGTTCAAAAATTTTGACCCCACCTGTATACTCGACCGAGTTGTGCCCTCTGAGAAGTTTATACTCGTATGGGCCCCTTACCCGTCTGTAGTACAGTATAAGCTAGGCAGTTGCAGTCGTTTAATCCCTCTGGGTAGATGAGGCTCCGTAAAGCAGGCACCAGCCTGGAGGCCCTCCTTTAGACATTTTCAATTAATAGACAGTCTCTAGCATATCTCGGGGACCAGTACTCCAGATATTATTAACTTAATTATCTTTCATTGCTAAAGAAGAAAAACAAATCTTCGATAAGTAACTAATGTACTTGCAGAAGACATAATGAAATATTCTAACCAATTAAAGCGAGGGTAGGTACCAGTAATATTTGAATGAGAGGATCACCGCGGAATTTACACTCAAAATAGCACGTACGTAGGGAGATAACATCAAACACCCTACTCTAACTTAATCTGACCTAACCTAACCAGCGGAGTTAAGGTGGTTAATCTTCTGGTGAAATAAACTATTGGAGGGGTCGACAGGAAGGATTCCTGGTTAGATGGTACATTAGCAAGGATATCTGTAGGATATTTGGGTCCGTGAACAAATCCTCCTGGACAAAAGAAAAAAAACAGACCCTCTCCCGCTGCTCACCCGCCTATAACAACTACCACGACCCACAAATTCTTCCCTCGTGTGCTTGAGAGCCTTGTTCACCACCGACTCAAGTCAACTCCACCTGTGTCAGCTTTGTCGGGTAATCTGCCTCACGCGTCGTGCTAATTAAGAGAAAACCCCCAATTGGTCGTCTCCACCTGTTCCTTCCTCACCTGAGTCAGCCAGTCGTCGAAATACTCAAGATCATATGCCATAAAAACACATCAGCACCTGGCGTCAACATATCACTGAAAGAACACTTAAGGGGTCATGTCAGGGGTTAAGATTTGAATGACACTGAATTTTAGGTCCATAGATACACCATTAACGTCTTTACACACACACACACGTCATTGAAGTTGTCAAATCTTCCAGTTTCCGTCTCCACCTTCTCCGCCGACTCAAGTCCCTCAGAGTTCCTGCGCCCAAGCTCACCTATGCCTCCCATACCTGGTCTTCCTCCCTAAATGCCAGACAACGTAAACACCTAGGAAAAGTGCAAAAGAGGGCATGCAAGATTATTCTCCCTTCCTATACTCCACATATCAAGAAGTGCTCAACACACTGACCCTTTCGACTCTCACTGACCATCACCACGACCTGATCTGCAAATTTGGTGAGAAGCTTCTTCACCATCCTCGACACCGGCTCCTACTACCACCCGAGATCCCTCGTCCAAGAATTGCTGTTCCACACCACAACCGCATCCAGCCCATGCGAGCACGTACTGCTCGCTATGAGAACAGCCTAGTCCCAACCATTGTAAAAAAATATCAATAACTTGTAATCAACCAGTGTATTCATTCCCAGTCACTCTTACCTTTTTGCACTGTCACCATGTTGAAATGCCCTGCAGTATGACCTTCTCCACACCTAGTCATTATACATCATATTTGTATCACTTATGTTACTTGTATATTATTTGTAAATCAAGAGACCCATTCTCCAATTATGCAACTGTATATTTTCAGCCTTCCGGCTGTCATGCTCTTTCAATAAACCTTTAATTATTATTATTGCACACACACATTTACTTTTATCCTCTTCACCACTGATCGGCTCGTTAGCCGCTTGGGCGATCGGTCGCGTCTCTGTTGGCATGCACCGGCTCCTGAATATATCTGAACGTACGTTCGAAAAACGGTATAGTGTCAACTTTAAAGCTTCTGACATGACTTCGTAAGAAACTTAATGCCAGATGAATGGTTATCAACTTCTGTCTGTGGTGGCGTAGTGTGAGACGGTAGCGATACGCCATCAAGGCGAATTAAGACAATGAACTTCGGAAAAGAAGGACTGACCGACTCTGTGCCAGACTCAAGTGCCGTTAAAACCCGTGGAAGCTGCGGCCAGAGCGAGATAATGAGGTGCGTGTCTCTCCACCAACAAAACCAACGCAAGCTGGATGAAACATAAACTCTGATGGTAAGAACACCCGAGTAAGTCAACATCCCTTGGGCAGGTTAACATCCTCTCTGGCAGACGTAACGAGTTATTTTTGTTCCATTAGAATTATATCATCTAACTATTATTAAATGATCTTACCTTAGAACAGTCTTGGTGTTTTAATTTTTTTTTTGTATTCATTGGTGTTATTTTTGTTTTAACTTACGAGGATTTTCATGGTACGAGCCTTGACAAATGTGACCCCTGGACTCATTGACACAACCACCGGTAGGCTGGAGTGAACAAACATGATGGTCATTTACTTATAAAACTCTGAGTGAATGTCAATAACAACATCCGTACTTACACCCGCGCGGACACAGCAGTTGATTAATACAATGTTTGATTTATCGACAGATAATATTTACCAATTTAATGACAAATATGAAATTAAATAATTAGATACAGAATTACATTTTGAAAATCAGGAGCCACATTCCTAAAAGTCGTACGATGTATATTGCTCGTAAGTGAAGATTGAAGAATAAACATTACTGGTTGATCTATTCTGGAGAAAGTAAAGTTAATTGATAATATCAAACATACACTAACATTCCAACTTAACTACACCAGGCAGGAGAAAATCAGGACAGAGAATTTGCATACCTCCAAACCCACTTGAATTTTGGTGGACCGTTTGGGTGCGAGTCATCATAAAGGCTCACAGCTAACAAGGCGCCCCACTGATTTTTAGACACAGAAACACAATTAACTCAGGAATGATCGCAGTTTCTATTCTCTTCCTATATTTTTATCATCCATAGGAAGCACAAAGCAATCATGCACGTCTGTCTGTCTATCTATTCGCGAGTGTTTCCGTGCTCTACTAGCTAGCTTCAGTACCTCACCTTCAGGAATGCCAAGGTCAGGTTCAGATACAAAGATCGCCAACTTTTAAAACGACTCTGTATTCCCTACTAGAGTCTTCGGTACACACGAGTAAACCTTCTTTCCACGAGGATACTGAAGCTCTCGTATACCATAACACGATCAAAATACAACCCACATCAAGACTATCAACCAATAAAAAGGAAAAACAAACAAATTATTCTATATCATACCTAAAGTACTCCAGCTGTTAATATTAAGAAAGTTGATAGAGGGTCGTTCATTGGCTACGTTGATATACTTTATTTAAAATATAAGTATCCCTCACTTACATAAAACGTCTATAAGTAAGGTCAGGGGAGGCAGGAGCCATAAATCTCACCCGATTTAGGAAAAAATAAATAAAACGTTGATTTCGATTTTTTTAAAGAGAAAAATAAATATGACCTGTGATGGTATATATTCACGTTTTAGGTACAGCTTTTTTTCAATAGAATCCAGTTCGTATTTACACCAACGATTTATTCTTTTTTTTTGTAATATTGAAATGTGACAACAAAACATAGAGCCTTTAATTCTTTTTTGGTACAGTGTGATGAAAGTGTTTTAAAGTTACTGTGTGTGTGTGTCAGTATAAACACCCGCGCCACAACTCGCTGCCCAGGCTTACTCTCCTGTACCTCTCCGACCTCTAAATTCATTCGTTTATTCATTCTAGTTCACTGATTAAAAAAACTAACTAGATCATCCACCACCATCATTATGTGCCACAAAACTTAGAACACAACACTGGCGAAACACACACACACACACGAGAATGTTTTTAAAGAGTAAGGGCAGCACCACCACGTCAGCAGTTTATCACAGACCCAAGGTTAATACTCACAAACATTTGGCTTAAATTCTACCAGGCTGTTGTGTCGTTGTGCTCACAGGTCGGCGCCACACACACACACACACACACCATCCTCCCTATACTTTCATATTTACCTTTCCTCCACACTCTTCATGTCGTTTGTTCCAGTTAAGAAAAACAAAACAACAAAAGAAACGTGTACATGTAAGTCACCATCATTGTACCTTATCTATGAAATATTGTTTACAGGTTCCAGTGTTTATACTAGGCATTACAGTAACACCATCGCTGAATATTTAGTTGGTAAATCTTTCTAAAATATTCGTTTAATAAAAAAATAATAATATCTGTTACTTACACGCCTATTGTGATAGGTAATTAAGTAAATGTGTGATAAGTATTCGAATAATTTTCACTCAGACGTCCCTCCCCCCGCCCCCCCATCATCGTCAGTTACCAACAGACATACAGTACACCATTCTTGTTTGTTTGTCAGTCTAACACATCACTACTGTTTGTTTGTCAGTCTAACACATCACTACTGTTTGTTTGTCAGTCTAACACATCACTACTGTTTGTTTGTCAGTCTAACACATCACTACTGTTTGTTTGTCAGTCTAACACATCACTACTGTTTGTTTGTCAGTCTAACACATCACTACTGTTTGTTTGTCAGTCTAACACATCACTACTGTTTGTTTGTCAGTCATCGATGACATGTAGCTACTGATAATGACCCAAATCTTCACACACACAGATGACCGTCCTCTTTAAATGATGCCCCAAAGTATCTATATCTGGTCTTCCCACTCTGCCCCGGATTAGTCGTGTGCTGGACCCGAAATCCTTCCAATCACAGGGACGCGCAAACATGCAGAGCCTCACCCCACCATCCCGTTTATCCGCCAGAGCCTCATCCTTGTCCCATTTATTCTTCAGGTGGCTTCACAACTGCATGCATGATGCCGACAGTACCTCGTAACTGTCCTGTAGCATTAAAGAGAGCAACCCTCACCCTCATAAGACACACGTACATACAACACAAGTAGAGGGAAATAAGTGCAATTTACTACACTCATTCGTGGACCACCACCGCAGCCATGAAGGTCCGAGTTTATAAATGAGGGTAATGTCCAGTGGCAAGGATATTTTGACCCGCTGGCCACGAAGAGTGTAAGACATACACCATCATGGACAAAATTGGTGAAACTTTATTGTTTGTTATGTTATACATATGCCATAGAACCTTTATGTAAAAAAAAAAAATCGCAAAACGGTAGTCATGGCATCGCGCGATCGTCATTTGTTTGGAACGTTTCAGCTATAGAAAATAATAAGCTGAATGAACATTATTTGATCTTCATTTGTTTTTTGTTGGATTGGATCGTTTCATTTATACACAAACCAATAAACAAGGACATTACTCAATGTGTATTTGTCAGTACAATGACCGAGCGGGATAATGCGCACCTATTTTGTGGCTATCATAATATAGACATTATAATTGATTAAATACAAATAGCAGTACTGGTGGGTTCAATAAATCATGGGGCCAAATAACACACATCATCCAATATATATAAATGTCAGAAGCTTATGATAAATAAACACTATTTGGCGCTATTTGAGTCTCGTGTTTGTTGTGGTTCTGAGCCATTTATTATTATCGGTCAATGTCCATTTTAACATCCGACCCAATTTTTTGGACAAGGAGTATTGTCCACACCAAGGCCATCTATCTGTCTGTCTGTCTGTATTTACTTGAAATATATTAATGAAGTTAGTCATGTAATTTCTGTTCTAGGCTTATGCTAATTTGAAGGCTAACCCAGAACTAAACGTCGTGTCTATGACCTTCGTTTAGGTCACGGGGTCAGAGGTTAAAGTCGGCATCTTGATACCAACTGCTCCGAAGAGTCGACTAGGCTATACCTTGGGTGATTATTTTCTACCAAACAACTGAAAACAAACCCAAAACTATCCAGAGTAGACACGAACCATACACCTGTCTGTCTAATTACAATACTGGCCAGGTAAATGAAGGAATAACACTTTGATTTTGTTTAAGATATTACGAGTAAAAAAAAAAGAGGAAAAAACGTTATCTCGAGCCTATATGGAAGTAAGGAACCGTGAGATATGAAACCTTTACTTTATATATGGTGGTGCTCTCTCTCTCTCTCTCTCTCTCTCTCTCTCTCTCTCTTTCTCTCTTTATCTTTCTCTCTCATTTCCTTTAATCGTATTTCTCTTTCTTATCTACTTCATTCCCCCTCTCTCTCATTCTATTACTTTTTCCAATCACTTTCAATTGACTTCTCACTCTTTCGTTGGTGTATCTTACTTTCTCTCTCTCTCTCTCTCTCTCGCTCCTCCTTCCTTTCTTTCTCCCGCTTCCCTCTATGTATACATTGTTCTAAATCACCGTATTTCACTTCCACTCTTCAATATAGGAACCCATTTAGTGTGTGTGTGTGTAATAATAATAATAATAATAATTAACGGTTTATTGAAAGAGCTTGGCAGCCAGAAGGCTGAAAATATACAGTTACATATTTGGGGAATGGGTTACGAATTACAAATAATATACAAGTGACATAAGTGACACAAATAAGACATATAGTAACTTAGATGGGGATCAGCTCAAACTACAGTTCATTTCAACATAGTGACAGTGTAGGGAGCAGTGTTTACTGGGAGTGAATACACTGATTTATTACATGTTATTGATAATTTTTACAATGGTTGGGACTGGGCTGTTCTTATAGCGATCAGTTCGTGCACGTATGGGCTGGATGCGGTTGTGGTGTCGAACAGCAATTCTCGGACAGGGGATCTCAGGTGGTAGTAGGGGCCGGTGTCGGGGATGGTGTAGAAGCTTCTTACCAAATTTGCAGATGAGGCCGTGGTGATGGTCAGTGAGAGTCGAAAGGGTCAGTGTGTTGAGCGCTTCTTGATATGTGGAGTAGGAAGGGGAGAGAATAATCTTGCATGCCCTCTTTTGCACTTTTTCTAGGTGTTTACGTTGTGTGGCATTTAGGGAGGAAGACCAGGTGGGGGAGGCATAGGTGAGCTTGGGAAGTATGAATGTTGTGTATACACTGAGGAGCTCGTGTGCAGGAACTCCGAGGGACTTGAGTCGGCGGAGGAGGTGGAGACGGAAACTGGAGGATTTGACAACTTCACTGACGTGTGGTTTCCAATTTAGTTTGTTGTCTATGGTGACGCCGAGGAGCTTCGTGGAATCTACAACCTGGAGTGTGTTCGGACCTAGGGTAATGGAAGGAGGTGGGACAATGTCGGAGGAGAGGTTGATGTGCATAACCATGGTCTTGGTATGGTTGATGGTGACATGGTTGTTGGTGGCCCAGTTTTGGAGACTGTTCAATAAATCCTGAAGGGCGGTATAGTTGGGAGCAGAATTGTTGACGCTGATCCCAATGGTGGAGTCGTCGACATATTTCCAGCGAGCAGGGGTTTCTCTTAGGGCATCATTGATGAGCATAAGGAAGCAGAGTGGTCCCATCTTGGTGCCTTGGGGGACGCCACAGGTGAGTGACTGAAAGGTGGAGACAGCCCCTCGGAAGCGTACAGCTTGGCGTCGGTCACTGAGGAAGTCTGTAAGCCATGGTATGAGACTTCTCCGAAGCCCGAGGTCAATAGCTTTGTTTATGATTATATTGTGGTCGACTAGGTCGAACGCTTTAGTGAAATCAATGAAGGCGACAGCTACAGACGTTTTTCGTTTCTCGAGATGGCGGTATATGTAATCGAGAAAGCTGACAAGACAGTGAGTGGTGGAGGAAGTTTTCATGTTGCCAAATTGCTGAGGGTCTACGACTCCTGCAATATCAGCATAAGCCCAGTCAAACACAAAACTTTCACAGATTAGGCTGGGTATTGGGGTGATTGCAATAGGTCGTAGCTGATTTAAGGATTGTGGGCTGGTTGACTTGGGCACTGGTGATACATAAGAGGTCTTCCAGTCAGCTGGGCATCTGGCTTGACTGAGAGAAGCATTGATGATGGAGCAGAGGGGTTTAGCAAGCTCCGGGGAGAACTCCTTGAATAGTTTCATTGGTAAGTCAATGGGGGTGGTAGAGCGTTTTAATTTTAGTTTGTCCAGGCGTTTTGCTACGTCAAATTCCTCTACTAAGTCAGTGGGAAGGGGGGCTGGTAGGTAAGCAGGGAGAGTGGTTGTGTCAAGCCGTGGGAGCGTCTGGCATATAGTAGCGAAATGGTTATTTGTTTGCTCAGCTGCGTCAACATTAGTGAGATGGCTAAGGAAGGGGAGGGGGTGTGTCATATTGTTTAGTCCACAGAGTTCTTTAAGCTTACCATACCATTGACTGATGTTGGTCTGCTTCAGGTGTTGTAATTTGGTTGGGTAGTGGGACTTCTTTGCAGTGCGTATTTCGCGGATGACTCTGTTGCGAAGTGACCTGTAGCGGATGTGGTCATTGAGATGAAAGGCTCTGTCTCTCTGTTGCATAAGTCTTTTGATCCGAGGTGTGATCCAGGGCAAGTCAGCTGGGTGAGATCTGACGGACTTCTCGGGGAAGAAGTGGTGGTGAGCTTCGGTGGTGGTGTTGGTATAATTTATCCATTTGGTTTCCACGTCATCCACGCTGAGTACTTCAGTCCAGGGATAGTGAACTATCCACTGTCCAAAGAGGCGTACTGCAGAGTCAGTAATCGGCCTGTAGGTCTTGATGTAGGGTCTCTGTACTTGAGTGGGAGTGGCAGCAGGGGACCAGAGCACTGATAAGTGTGTGCTACACCCGATAGGAGGCAGTGGTTGAGGAGGTTGGTACTGGTCCGCTAAGTCAGTTAAGATAAGGTCAAGGGTGTTTTGACCGTGTGTGGGGAAGGTCACAACTTGTGATAGTGATAGCTGGTCCTGGATATCAGTGGTGTCAATTTCATTTAAATCCCCACATAATACTAACTTGGCACATGGGTACCTAACTCTGAGGTGGTCTGAGGTGGTGATGTGTGTGTGTGTGTGTGTGTTTATCTGCTTCCTTCTTTCAGTCTGTCTCCCTGCCCATCTCTTCGTCTGTCTATTTCTGTATGTCAATAGATCAATAATATCACCGTCCGCATGTCTGTCTTCGTCTCTCCGTCCGCTTGTCTGTCTGTCTCTCTGTTTCTCCGACCGCTTGTCTGTATTTGTCTGTCTCTCCGTCCGCTTGTCTCTCTGTTTCTCCGTCCGCTTGTCTGTCTGTCTCTGTCTCTCCGTCCGCTTGTCTGTCTGTCTCTGTCTCTCCGTCCGCTTGTCTGTCTGTCTCTATCTCGTGTATATATTCTTCACAATCAGCGGTGGCCGTGTTTTTCACTCTGGCGGCCTCAATATAGTACAGTATAGACCATTTATCGCGGCATCTATCAACACTTCTATTTTACACCAACCTTTACTCCGCCTTTAAAAAGTCGACCACAGCGAAAAGAATAATGTATGTATACCGTGTATGTGTGTGTGTGTGTGTGTGTGTGTGTGTGTGTGTGTGTGTGTGTGTGTGTGTGTGTGTGTGTGTGTGTGTGTAATTTGTTTCTGGTTATCAGCAATAAATGAAGTTGTAGACAGGGATGAAAAAAGGCAAAGAAATTTATGATATTTTCAGAAGGACTCATGCATCACCTCCCCCCCCCCTCTCTCTCTCTCCCACTACTTCCGTGACCTTGGTGAGGAGGTAATGCTCAATGCTCAAGTCTTTTAACATTCCACGTGCTGTGCAAATTACTCAATCCACAGTGCTCAAAGCTTGGTTCTCTGTGTTCTAATGCTCAGGGTAAATAATGCTCAGTGCTCAACTGTGCTGGATAGAGTAAAAAATAAATAAAAAAATAGCGCAAAAGAAAAAATATATATATATTAAAAGAAAAAAACGAGTTTGTTAATATTGGAATCAAATTATGATAAAAGTTTTGGAATAAATTTAAATTAATTTGCAGTTTTTTAATATTTTCTTTTTTGTAGTTTTAACGTGTATATTGATATAAGTGTTTATTATCTCCACTCAAAGGGAGGAAGGGGTGATGGGGGTGACGGGAAGGGTGAGAAGAGGAGGGAAGGTGAGGTCAGGGTGTGAGAAGGTAAGGGGATATAACATTGATGATGATAAGGAGACACAAACAAACCAGCCCGTCACACACACACACACACACACACACACACACACACACACACACCAGTCACAATCTTCTCGTGTGTAATGCCGCTCCTGATCAAACTCTTAATTTGTTTAATTTCATGGGGCGACGGTGTCCTGTTTGAGTTCGTTTTACCTGCCCGAACCTGAGAAGTGGTCCCCCCAAAATAAGACCCGTCCAATCTGAAGCTGTTCGTAAATATTTAAGGTCCCGAATAAACAACAACTTTCTCTCTCCCTCTCGTTCTTTCTCTCTTTCTGTTTTATTCTTTATTTTTCTCTCTCTCTCTCTCGGTTTGATTGTCGTTCTGTTTCTCTCGGTTTATCTCTGTATCGCTCTGCTTTTCTCTTTTCCGCTTTGTTTGACTCTCTCTCTCTCTCTCTCTCTCTCTCTCTCTCTCTCTCTCTCTCTCTCTCTCTCTCTCTCTCTCTCTCTCTTTCCTCTCGCCAGTCGGAGTTTTCTAGCACCGAAGATTTAATCTGTGATAAATACAGTAAACTCCAAAACCAGAATATTTAATCTGACACGCTTCACTGCCCAGGCTATAGACCGTGTTGACCAGACGCATTGCCCTCGACACATCCGCTGGCTGGAGCCAATCTTATAACTGAAATCGTCCGTATTGGTCAATCAAACTGCTGGAAACGTTTACGATAGCTAATCTTATAACTGAAACCGTCTGTATTGGTCAATCAAACTGCTGGAAACGTTTACGATAGCCAATCTTATAACTGAAACCGTCCGTATTGGTCAATCAAACTGCTGGAAACGTTTACGATAGCCAATCTTATAACTGAAACCGTCCGTATTGGTCAATCAAACTGCTGGAAACGTTTACGATAGCCAATCTTATAACTGAAACCGTCCGTATTGGTCAATCAAACTGCTGGAAACGTTTACGATAGCCAATCTTATAACTGAAACCGTCCGTATTGGTCAATCAAACTGCTGGAAACGTTTACGATAGCCAATCTTATAACTGAAACCGTCCGTATTGGTCAATCAAACTGCTGGAAACGTTTACGATAGCCAATCTTATAACCTCGAATGGTAGTGTGACCTGACCTTTTGAGCTTAAGTGTGACCCAATAACCTCGAGTGAGTGTGACCTGACCTGACCCAATAACCGTGAGTGGTAATGTGACCTATCCTCTCCCACTTAAGGTCACACTGATCACATCAACCTCGTCCTCCTCAAATGCTGGGTCATAATTTCCATAATTAGATTGTCCCTCAGACTCTATTTTCTCGGCTGCCTTTTTCCTTCCGACCATTATCATCATCAGGGTTTAGAGAGCTTCCCAGAGAACAAGAAGTACGTATCTAAACACTAAATTCCTCCACTAAATAATTAATAAAAAAGATAAATACTAAACAGCGTACCCAAAAAAGGGGTGGGGTGGGGGGTTGGTGTTAAAGCAGATAACAATAATAAAATCAAGTGAAAATATACACACAAAAACCAAACATAAATTCCTTTGTGGTTATAATTACGATAGCGGGTGCAGTAAGCCTACAGCTACGCCTCCAATAAAACTGCCCAGATTACCTCAAATACATGTAGAAATTTACCGCCAGTTTAAAAAAAAAAAAAGAGTAATACTTTTAGTCTGTTGATTCGACTAGAGTAATGAAAGCTTTGTTTGATAAATATTTTGATTTGTCTGGCGCGGAAATTTTCACAGTGAGTTTATAGAAATTTTTAAGTGATTAGCGGGACGCGTGGATGGAGGAGGTTGGACCAGTGAGTTAGTTGTACATGTGGACGACTGACTGACTGACTGACTGATGCTGTGGGCTAAAATTTAGTGTTTGGTTGATGATTCACTGGAAAAAAAATATGGATGGATGAATTTGATTACGAGGACATACGTTTAATTATGTTAGAATAAATATTAATTGTGGGTTGGTGGCCGCGAGTGATATGTGGTTCAGGGGAATAAATAGCTGCGGTGGTGGTTCCTATATAACTCACAGCCAAGCAAGAGGAGGGGGGGGTGTACAGGGTGTGGTGTTGTCACAGTGTATAGGATGGTCAGGCAAGGTTACCGAGAAGGGTATTCCACACACACACACACACACACACACACACACACACACACACACACCTGGACACAGTCACAGTTTGATGGTAACAGTGAGGCAAAATCACAACCAAGGTGTCACAAGGACAGTGCGTGGAGAGGACCGACTCTTACCGAGATACTCAAAGGCCTCACTAGTTTAATCGGTGGTTCTATTGACACAGCTTGATGCAGTGAGATGAAAAGGTCCAACTTCAGCGTGTGTTGATCCATCAGCTGTTGACACGCCCGCGGGACCTACACGTCATGATGGAGGGAAGGTTAGGTTACGTGGTGGTGGTAATTACAGGCAACACAGTTATATGTTTGTTTTTTTTCACGTACGCTTGTATCACCATCTGTTGAGACCGTACATACCCTCTGCTCTCTGTTACGACTGTTGATAAAGTACTGGGCATTTAATTTGAATA
The DNA here is from genome assembly GCF_018991925.1 of Homarus americanus. Classification (NCBI taxonomy): domain Eukaryota; kingdom Metazoa; phylum Arthropoda; class Malacostraca; order Decapoda; family Nephropidae; genus Homarus; species Homarus americanus. The sequence goes on from NW_024739403.1 coordinate 9,309,307, forward strand.
TATTAAACTTTAGACTATATCTAACAGCTTAAGAAATCTTTATCCCACTCATGATTTCTCTTCAAAAAATTTCACCTAAGCCAAGTCGGTTATCGCCTGCGTCATCAGCAGACATTACTTGACTCGACTATGCCAAGATTTTTAAAATGCCTTGATTTCCTTTGGTATAGATTCACGTAACACTACACTGCAGCATCTCGGGACACCATTGGAATAAGCTATATATTGAATGTTGGTTTATATTTTTATTTGGTGGAATTTCGGCATCATACGCTCCACCGTGTTCGCCAGGGTTGGCATTGTCTTAAGTGCTTGGATAATCTAGTAATGGGGTGGTTGGGAGGGGTGCAGGAAGGGGTGGGGTAGGATAAGGAGGGTGGGGTGGCGTGGTGGGCGCGGGTCCCTCTCACCTGTTGGTCTTTGTGGGTCCTCCCCGGTGGGTGAGTCACGGCGTCAGTCTCATTAAGCAAGAGTGTGTTTTCCTTGAAGACGTTCACTGAGGTGTAATACTCACCTTTGGGCACTGAGGTGCCTCACCATCCTCAGGGAGGAGAGGAGGCTTTCCTTACTACCGCAGCTGCGTACAGCCACACGTCTAGGTATGAGTGTGAGACTCGTCACTGGTGATGTACTTGGTCTAAAACATCACAATAACATGTACTCAGCCCTTGGGTGGTCCCCGCTGTTCATTATCTCGGCTGTAAAACTGGACGCAACTATTGTAACATTCTCTTCCCCCAGAACTGACTGCTCCTTGTATCATAAACCGTAAATCATAGCTTTTCTTTTATCTAAAAAATCACTCAATTAAAATTGTATCTGCAGCAGCAAAGTTGGATAATTATTCATACCGTTTAATTATATTTACTTAAGGAATTATCGGACACATCGGAATCTATACTAAAAGAGATATTTCACAGCGTGAAAAACCTCCAGGCCCCATAAGTAAATATAATATGTTCCTACACTACCAGTTAAAGTGAAAAATGAATGTACTGTACCGTCCAAATCCTTGAAAATCCGGCCAAAGTCCAAGTTCACCCTTCCATAAGAACACTCACACGAGCAGCTGTAGTGTATTTGTGGCGGGAACCCCTCAGGTGACCCGCCCCGCAGAGAAAATGTATTATTGAATAGTTCAACTTGCAACTACAAGTTCGTGCACATGTTGACAAAAGTGGTGAAACTAGTCGAAAGTCACAGAGAAGTATTAAATAGGAATTTTAGCGACAAGACGAAAAAATGGTTGGACTGCTAGCGATGTCAGGGAGAGGTTGTTGTACAGCGTTTAACACTCATGTACTAATTAAAATTATAAACATTACAACGAATATACCACGTGTACAATAATGACACGATGCTCTGAATATTTCCCTTGTCTGTTAGCGTATCCGCTAGATGAGCCATAGAAGTACTGTATTTCAATCATCACTTGGTACCATTGTTCTCTCTGTTGACGGTTAATATAAACACTTAAAAAGGTGTAAAACAGTTTCAGTAACCGGGTGATTTACAATAACTGAAATTTATTTGTCAGAAAATTAGTTTAGCGAGCAAAGTTAAAACAGACGTGTAGTTCAAATTAAGTGGAGCTACTGCTACTGCATCTTCTCGCACTGTGTCGAGAATGACCACCTATCTGAGTTTCCCCTGATTTGTTCATTAGTGTAATCTTTCTCTTCTCTTGGCGTACGTTTTCCATCCTATTTAGCTGCGAATGGACCAGTTAAAAAAAATGATAGAAAAGAAGAAAAGAAATAGGTTTTATAATATCGTGATTATCAAAATGTGTCCCAGATGGTGAGGACCGCAACATATTTTGTCCATCCTCTTGGGAACGATAACATAACAGCTTCTTACCCTTAACCAGAAATTTTGTAGAACAAAAAACAAACAGTATCTCGACCTAATATAAATTAACTTAACCCATAATCAATATTTAAAACGAGTTCGATAGTCAGTATTTTCTGTCATTTGTTTTTAATTATAGCTCCTTGGGAACCTTTACGCCCCCTTCCCCTTCCCTCCCCAAGCCGCCACAACTGGGTGAGAACGTGCTTCTGAGGTCCAGTAGGTGGTGGTAGTTGTGTAGGTCGCAGCCAGGATGTTATTACTATACTGAAAGTTTGGTACCATGCATTCTTAACTCGCCCAGCGGATACTTAAACTTTTATTTACAGCTGAACTCCCCCAAAAATAAGTTTATCAAATTGTATACCACTTTTGTTCATTGACAATATAATTAAGTTTCCTTGTTTGTGAATGACATTTATTATTAGTATGAAGTAAAATATGAGTGACAACACGAGATAGTATACTTATATTCGCACAGCGCAGCAACGAAACCAATTTTTGTCAACAAATGACATTCTCAGTCAGTGACAATATCGTGTACAGAGCTGCTGACATGGCTATACAGTATTTAGTTTCATTTAAGTCTAAGGAGGTCATATAATTTGATGTGGGAAGTTATAGAAACCTTTAATAGTCATACATAATTAATCTGTATGAAGTTCAGGTAACCTTTTTCCTTCAGCTTAGTCAGCAACCTACCATGGGGATAAAAGACTTCCTCAGGGAGCGAGTCAGTAGTCAAGCGACGTCAGTAGCGGGACATTCAGTAAAACTGCTGAACGTTTTAGAAGTTAAAAAGCTTCCAGGTAAATAACTCGTAAAGTTTTAGTATTCGAATGAAAATAAAAATGTTGTGAAAAAATAACATTAAAAATTTCGCGAAAATTTTTATTTTTTGTCTAATTAGAACCTACAGGATTCAAGGTTGCCCTTAACGGAAAAAAAAACATGCAACCGTCCTTTGAGAGATTAATTAAAAATATAAAATCCCATAAAAACACTTGGGAACTTGAAGCATCATGCTCTGGTTGCTGTTGACGTTGCACGACAAATCATAAATTATGTTCCTATCGGACATCATTTAACTAACAGTCCGTGTTTACTGTGCAAATTTTATGTATATAGTTCACATATTATCTTCTGTGGATACGGGAAGAAATCATCACTGAACATTCAAACATTACGAAAGGGCCTAAAATCTTGCTTCCAATGTATCAGTTGGTTACCACCATGTAAACTTGCCTTTAGTGTTAAAATATTAATCACTCTAACACAGGGTATAGGTCAGCAGGGTACTGCAGGGACACTAGGTTAGCATGGTACTCCCACTAACTTTGTGTCGTGACCTCCGAGAAACTGACTGCCTGGCCGAACACCTGCAGCAGTGACCAATCACTTAAGCGGGGATGATAAAGCTTCATATGACAACTTTAACTGGTGGTCAAGAACATTTCCTTCGGCTAGCGAGACAGATCTGTCCTGGGGTAATAACAGCGTAAATACTTCGAGAAAACAACAATTATCTTGTTTATAGCGAGCCAAATTTATCACGTTACTTAGGATACTACAGTAGGCCGGGGTGTGGCCATCATCCTAACTCTTACGATCGTCACCGGCACATCTCCCGTTCTGGAGGACTTACTAAGCCGGATACCGATGTTCATTTCCGCCCTCAAACGATTTCAGATAATCTTTAAATTGATAAACCAATTTCCGCTCGCACCTGGGTGGGCCCCTCAAGGCTGCTATAGATGAGATGAAGCTGTGTTGACTGCCACACAAGTGTCAGGAAGAAGACGAATGGGAAAAAGTAACCGAAGGAAAGGTAACCAAATACCGTAAAAAAAAATGCAGTATTGTGTAGCAAACAATAGAAAAATACACAATGTTAAAAACAATGAAAACCTGCCCATTGGTGTATAACAAAAGCACAAAATACAATAAAGTAAAAAAAAATAACTAAAAATACTCAAACGAAAAAAGCAGAGTACCATGATTATGACAAAAGCAGATATCATAAATGGGGGAAGTTAATCATAATAAAAAACAACAAAGGGTGTCTAACAACTAACAAATATAATGGGAAAACCAGCAATGTCGTTTTCATGGTTGGGGCTGGGTAGGGGTGGGGGCGGATACAGACCCAGTCTAGTTGTGTTGGGTGGAGCTAATTAATGAGCCCTGGCATGTGTATTAGTGGTCGATGCCTCCAACTTTATTAACCCTGACTCTCCCTCAAATTTCTGATTTCAGGCTTTTTCACTGACAAAATTAAATTCTTCATTATTCACTGTGCATTACCTGAGCAGAAAACATTTCATTAGTTGATGAATGCAGTGTGGTGAATAGGGGATGATTGTTTACATATACAGTATATATACATTCTGGAATCGTCACTGTATTTAGAGTTGAAACCTTAATTTATCAAAAAATAAACCGTGACCCTTGATGTAAATGTTTACAGTCCCATGAGGAAAATACACATCCAAAATATCATTACGTCCTCATTATTTTCTGAACATAACTGTACTCTTCATCATTTGCCTGCGACTTTTACCTCAGGCATGACAAAAATTTAAAGGAAGCCTCATGACCAACCGGGATAAGTTCTCTACAGAGCCTCATTTAATATAACGTTCAACCCTTATGTCAACTTTCCTACTTTCACCGTCGATTTTAATCAACTTCCAAACTTTTAAAAAAATTCTCTATCTGCGATAGAGCAATGGATAATTGTAGAACAAATATAAAACAAAATAATTAGCATTAAACAATTAAATAATCAATAAAGAAATAATATAGCCTTTCCATCAACAAATGTTAAAAGAAAACGTTGAATCCCCAATACTGTACTGTACCATATTTATGTATTATCGAACTGATTTATCTAGTTTCATGATAATAAAATGAAACATGTTCACACATTTTTCTTTTTTTTAGAACATATTTAATTTTCACGTCCATAGTTATTAGAATGAAAAGTAAAATCCAAATCACTTGCCACTTGTATTGGCCTAAGATGACAGCTACTATTCTCTTGTATCTATAGTAAATCTAAAACGCCCTAACTCGTATTAAATATCTTACCCAACACTCAACAACATGTGTAGATTACATTTCAGAAATCTTACCTGGTGACAATTCGTAGATCTGCTGTTATGATTCAATTGATGGACACAGATTTAGACACACTCACTCGATGGTAACCATGTTGTAAATATAGATGAAATGAGTAGATGAATCAGCTGAACGTAAGCACTCAGATCGCTGACGATGTAAACGAAAATATTGGGAATTTAAAACAAGTTCCTTCAATCGGCTTAGATTCGTATTAAACATGAATTTTGTCAAGTTTTTATTTTCTTCCGTTGATGTGGAAATATAATTAAGTGTTGACTTCTTGGGTACCGATGCTATTAAATACCTGACAAAATATTCTCACCAGCGTCTCCTACATGCGACCAGAGATGGTGAAATAAATGAAAGAATAACTTGATTTACACTATTATGAAGATATATTAGCATGAAATTAAGGGCGAGTTTCATTATATGATGCCTCCCTTAACTTCCAGCCTGACTCACTATTCACACTATTTTATGCTGGAAATTCACAGTGAATTAATGTGTGGGAGTAAATAAAACACACAGGTGGATACGTGCCGCATTTTATTGTCGGGTAAATTGTACACACAAGTTAACTAGAGAAGTATTATCATATTTGCATTTATTTCCTGTTTCTGCGGTACCGTCGGGGACACTCACCTCTCCTGAGACCTGGTAGTGTCCTCAGAGTACCTGTACCACACACATATTGTATTCTATATAAAGTAATGTCCCTAGACTTTGATACCACACATACTGTACTCTTATATTAAAGTACCTCGTCTGATACCATGCACGCTGTACTCTACTGTATATTGTATATAATGTGAGTCCCTAAACATGATGCCACACATACCTTATAGAAAGTTAGCAGCAGAAAGAGTAGTCTTCATTCCATTATCTAGTATAACTAAAATACGGACATAAAAATATCAGTTTAGACTTCTCTTTGTATTTTCTATTTTACAAATATGATGTCATTCAACATTTATATTCTATTATTACAGGAATCATTTCATATGTAGATTCTTTATGTAATATATATATACTGTAGACAAGAAAAAATAGTTTATATTGATTTTAGTAAACTCGAGGGGAATATAAATCTCAACTGTACATAAAGTCACCTCCAACCCGATCCCTTCACAAGCACTGGTAACCACAATCCTGGATTATCCAAACAACTACCATCATTTTTTTCTTTTTTAAGTCATCCATGAAACACAGACCAATACATATTAATATATTTCTTTCAAAAGGGGATAGTTTTTTTTTATATTAAAGTTATTAGTTTGTAAATTGTAGAGATTACGGCTCCCGGCGGTAATACTGCACGTGTTGGCTGAGTATTTCATCTTGTCTAGCTAATGTCCAACACACTTAAAACCTTATTGGGGTTCACACACACCAGCAGTGGCAGACAGTTGAGTAGTAACACACTGAGCGTATAGTGAAGACGTGTACACATATATTCACAGGTACCAGGAAATCGTCGAGTAATATTAACAAATCAGGGAAGGAAGCCGGGGGTGGGGGGGGGCGAGGTGGCACTGTGTAAGGTGTGGAAAGCGAAGCCTGAAAGTGTCAGGTGGGTACCAGCCAGGGGTGCCAGGTAAGGGTGCCAGGTAGGGGTGCCAGGTATGGGTACAGTGTCAGCTGGGAATAGGCTCTCATACATAGGTAGAGTGCCAGAGGTAATTAGGGTCATAGGTGAGGGTGCCAGGTGCAGGTGGGGGGTCAACAAGTGAAGTTAGTGCCAAGTGTAGGGTCAAAACTAGAGGAATAATGCCAGGATAAGGTACCAGATTGGGGGGGTATGGTCATAGGGGTGGGTGGGAGGGTCAGAGGTGGAGGTGCCAGGTGGAGGTGGGGTCACGTAGGGTCCTGGGGTAACCAAGGAACACATCAGCTGGGGGAACTTGTATGGTGGTGATAAACGATACATTTAGGCTTGGTTGGGTGCGGCCACACTCATCATATCTGAAACGAGGAGAAAAAGAAAACATCAATTGACGTTAATAATAATCACCAAATAACACAAAATAAACAATAGAAATAAACAAAAGACGAAAAGTAACTCAAAAGACGATAATAATAATAATAATAATAATAATAATAATAATAAAAGAAAATAACTCTGATTTTATACTTACATTCTAAAGTTAGGTATCAATAATATATACCAAGCACTCCTTCAGGCCGATGCAGTATTAGAATGACATTTTTAGGCATTGAAAGGCTAAAGTTACATTCCTCTCTCTTAATGTAATTGAAGACATATTGTCTGTACAGTGAGGTAATTTTTTCTCAATGAAAGAAGAGTTTAATGACTGCGAGTGAGGAAAAGAGACGTGAGTAGAGAGTAAAGGAAGGAAGGAGGGAGAGAGGGAAGTGTCAACGCCAGCCGTTTCCTCACCACTCAATAATCTTATAATTCCTCCTCCCTTTACCTCACTTCTCCTCTTTCTAGATTTCCCTCCCTTGCATTATCATAATTTTTCTCTCATTTAGTCCCCTTTAATACTCTTCGCCGGAGACTTTAACTTAATTTTCGCGAGTAATTGACGAGGGCGGGAAAAACCACAACGAGGGCGGGAAGAAAAACCCCCTGAACTCATTTGTCGGATTCGGTTTTCGTTTTTTTTCGTCAGGCTTTCGTTTCTTTCTGAGGGAAACTAATACGTTTATTTTTAATTTTTAATAGACGGTTCTCACAGTTATACTACCCACCACTTTTACGAGAACAGGTCAGTGTTATCGCCGAGAAATGAAGAAATTATTTACTTTTTCTATTTCTCATAATCCGGAAACTGCTTAGGTTTAGGTTAACACACGCTAAATCAGGCTCGGTATAATTCACCCAAATCAATCCATTAAGTCGATGAAATTCATTAATACAATCTCGAAAATTGATCAAAACTCATATAAATGAACGGATAAAAGGACCTTGAAGTTAACTATATTTTGCTATTTTACAAATTTTCCTGCTAAAAGTGTAGCTTAATTCCATAAAACTCAACCCCAACGCAGTAAAAACTCACCTGTCTAAAATTCTAACTAATTCTCACTAAAACCAACCGCCCCCACCCCCTAAAAAAATAATTCCCAAGTGGACGCTGAAATTCTCTTGATCTGATAACCTTTCCGCTGACTTGGCAACACTCATGTTTGTGGTAGGCGGTCCATTGTCAGCCCCATTACCTTCGCTGTCATCATTAACTCCTTCCTGAAATGACCCAACCCACACACATTAACGGCCGCCGTAAAAATGTCTCTGTCCAATTTGCTCCGGGAAGAAAGGTGATTGGCGGAGGTCAAATATAATTGGTCAGGTAATTAAAAGAAAAACGGGGAGCATATCCAGCAACTGTTAGACTCATAGTGTTAAGGAATCACAAGGCAGCCGAGAGAGAGAGAGAGAGAGAGAGAGAGAGAGAGAGAGAGAGAGAGAATATTTTCTATGAGTATTTAAGTGACAAACTATGTAAACATTTTATCTAACAAGTTCCTTATTTACGAAACAATTTATGAAACATTATATACTGAATGTGCTAAGTAACAGGTCCGTGGATTAACACACACACACACAACTAAGGGGATGAGGAGGTACTCGAGTCCTCATAGATCTCAGGTCTAATAGGATGTTAAATTGGAACCCATTAGCACCAGGACCCATTATCACCTGGTCCTATTAACACCAGGACCTATTAACACCAGGACCCATTAGCACCAGGACCCATTAGCACCAGGACCTATTAACTCAATAACCCATTAGTACCAGTTACCCATTAACATTAGGAACCATTAGCACCAGGACTCATTAGCACCAGGACCCATTAGCACCAGGACCCATTAGCACCAGGACCCATTAGCATCAGTTCCCCATTAATAGCAGGATTCATTATCACCAAGACCCATTAGCTGCAGGATCCATTAGCACCAGGACCCATTACCACTAGCACCCATTATCACCAAAAGCCATTACCACTAGCACCCATTAGGACCCAAGACTCATTACCACTAGCACCCATTAGGACCCAAGACCAATGAAAACAGTAGAGTGGTTAAGTTTTTAATATAGTTTAGTATATAATGTGAGATGGTCGGTCGCAGAAGCCACCCACCATAAGACCTTCCTATGGCTGCTTACACACGATTTCATTAGCAGAGAACTGAGCGCCAACCTACCGGAGGCTTCCCTAACTATCACATGTGGGAGAGACCAAGGGGTGGGGTGGGGTGGGGTGGGGTGGGGTGGGGTGGGGTGGGGTGGTTTTATCTTGTTCTTAAGGTGCAAAAGATGTTAGGATGTACTGTACTCAATTTCTCTCTGATTTATGTTGAAGTATGGCATAAATCGTTGGGTATGACTGAGATTTTAATTTGAGTTGATATGGTCGTTTTTACAGTAAATCTTTGAAGTTAATGTCGTTTTTGTTCTTAGAATTCACAGTAGTGCATTTTCTATATCTAATTTTGCGCTTATTTACTCATTTATTTAATAATTTATTGATTTCTACATTTTTTTTTTACAACTTGTCTTATTCACTTGGTCTGGAGGTGAAGATGCCGGAAAACCAACTTTTTGAAGTGAGACAGATTGCAAGAGGATGAAAACACAGAAGAAGGCTCAAAGCATTCCACATTTTGGCTGTGCGGGGAAAGAAGGAACTATTATAACGGGTTATTCTAGTGTGACCGACATCCTGTAATATATGATGACAATAAGTGATCCAATATTCACTTCCTTCAGGATTCATTGAAACAGGTGTCGGGCATCTTACTGCTGGAGACGCCCACCATACACGACAGACAGACAGACAGACAGACATGCCTCAGCAGTGATGACATACATCCTCGTCCCCCCCCCAGATTATCTATGACCCTGGAGCTCCTACAACCCACGCCTCTTGTATTTGTCAAACTCGGGGTCTCAACTCTGCTGTTCATACGACCAGGAGTTAGAGTCTCCACGTGGTGTTCCTACCAGGGAGAGAACCTCACTACCCCGGACACGTCACACGGGACCACAGAAATCTTTACTCTTGTGGTCGAATGATTCTTAGTTCCTTTAAGCAATGGGTTAATGTATGCTAAGAGATAATGGTAAGTGCAGTCTCCTTATGTGGATGAGTCCATTATACGTAACAAGGAACATATGTAAGCAGGTTTTTTTGCCAAGAATGAAGTGATCATGATCTTGACGTCTGTATTAGAACAACTTACCGGGAGCCCTCTTGCCCCAAGATCCTCGGAATTGTCCCCAGTCAGAGGCACGTTTGCCCCAGGCGCCCCTCAGTTTGTTCCAGTCTGCGCTTCGCTTACCCCAGGTACCTGCCGGAGTAGGAATAGCGTTAATTGTTACCTGCTACAGGAAGATCATGGTTGCTACTTTACTGTGTGTGTGTGTGTGTGTGTGTGTGTGTGTGTGTGTGTGTGTGTGTGTGTGTGTGTGTGTGTGTGTGTGTGTGTGTGCGCGTGTATGTGTGTGTGTGTGTGTGTGTGTGTGTGCGCGTGCGTGTATGTGTGTGCGTGCGCGCGTGTATGTGTGTGTGTGTGTATGTGTGTGTGTGTGTGTGTGTGTATGTGTGTGTATGTGTGTGTGTGTGTGTGTGTGTGTGTTCCGGACACAGCCACAAGATGAACGTACACTTCTCCGCATTGACCCAGACGTTAAAACTTTTGATTATAGGAAATTGAAAAACGATTTCTCAGTCGTTTTCAACAGCGCCAACAGTCATAATGGAATTATGTGGGCGTCTCCAGCCCGTCACACTGCCAGAGTGACAAACAACGAACTGGGTAACTTACCTTAACACGAAGAGGCTCTTGTGCAGTGTTGTCAAGTCTATATACTTCTAACACACAGTTACAAACTTTTACCTTCAAGACGTTCCCTATACAGTAGTGCCACGACTGAACAACAGGGGGTTTTATTCGTAACTCTTCGTCCTTCCAAGTTCTTGCTCACTTAACACGTATGCAAGACGCAGCTGCCTTTACACCTCTGCTACACTCACACGGGTAAAACACATCCTCAACGCACACACACACACACACACACACACACACACACACACACACACACACTCATTACTGAGAGAAGTGTATGTGTAAATCGCTGTCAGCGCCACGTAAACACAACGCTTCTTATATGCCTATCTACCTGTCCCACTAGTCTGCCGCCGCCTCAGATTAACGCTCCCTTACGTATACGACTCATATTACCTCGTTCTGTACAGAGGGAAGGGGTGGGGTGGGGTGAGTGGTGAGTGACTGGGAAGATGAAGGGAAGGTAGAGAGGGACGGTGGTGCTGGTGAGAAACTGAGGTGAGGAAGGCAGGGGAGAGGGGCTGGTGGTGAGAGGTGAGGTGGAGTGGAGGGAGATGAAGAATAGGACGTGTATTAAAACAGTACATCACGCCCACAAAGGTCTGGGTGGCGTATGAGAAGCTGACCCCCCCACCCCCCTCAAACAAGAGGTCCTTCTGTCTCTCTCGCAGGTAACACCACACGGTAAATCAACACCACGAGGAATCTAACAATGTCTTCACTATCTCTTGAGTGTTCAGAGTGGTTCCTCCAGTTTAGGATTTTAACAGGAACAGAACAATAAGAGGCCAGGGAAAGCATCTATTGGATCCTACGAGGTAAGATAAGACTCAGAGGAAGATCGACTACCATATGGATGAAAGATATTGAGAAAGAGAGAGAACCATCCTCCTGCCTCTGAGAAGTAGGCCATTTAGCAGTAGTTGACGGCCTTAACGATCATGAATACCAGGTGACCAGGTCCTCTCATTATCACCACAGCCATACTGTCACCTTGGCTGGTAGTTGGCACTGACCCCTGATAGTAACAGTGAACTTGGCTCTTGTCACTGAGAAACGGGTGTTGTCAGTGACTCTTGGTTGTGGTACTCACCTTGACCTCTGGTAGTGGCAGTGATCTCTGGTACTTTTGATGAATCCTGGCGCTGGCACTGACCCCTAAAGTTAACCTTGTACTCTTTATAGACCCTGCTACAGTACTGGCACTGACCCCTGACACTGGCACTGACCTCTAAGACTGGACCAGTTGGTTGAGCGGGGTGATACGCGGGTGTTGTCGGGTCTCTTGCCCCAGAGCGTCCAGCCTCTCTTTTGGGGAGCAGCAGCCATCAGGCGAGCCAGCGCCAGTGGGGACACCTGTTCCTCGTTGCCGGCCAAGTCTTCCTCCAGGTTGGTTTCGTCGTACAGGTCGTCGCCATTGTCGTCCTCAGAGCGCTTGCCCCACGCTCCCTGCAGTTTGTTCCACGCCCGCTTGCCCCAGGACCCCTGGTGGTGGCGGAGGAAGGTGAAAATCTTCCATGTAATAAAGTGAGTCATGAGTCAGGTGTGTGTGTGTGTGTGTGTGTGTGTCTATAAAATCAGTGTCAAACCAATTTTGAACCAAAGAATAAAAATAATTTATTATCATCATCATTAGTAGTAGTAGTTGTTGCAGTAGTAGTAGTTGTAGTAGTAGTAGTAGTAGTTGTTGTAGTAGTAATACTGGCCAGTAATTTTGATTTAGTTGATACTTTATTCTTGTTCTTAATATGATTTTACAGTAATAATGTTTATATATCTAACGTTTTTATTTTTATTAATGTTATCCATATCACACAACACCTGGGTCACACTAACCCGTTATCTTCACCAACAATAGCTATCATTATTATCAGAGCAGAAAACCTGGGCCAGACTCACCTGTAGACTTCTCCAGTTGTTACGTTTGCCCCAGGAACCCTGAAACTTGTTCCAGTTTGTCCTCTTGTCCTCAGCGGCCTGCGGGGGAGGGAGGGTCAGGCTCTCTTAGATAATATAAATTTTAATTATAAACGTATTTATTGATCATTATATTCCCCTTACTTTTATCTGTATTAGTATTAATTCTGTGTTATTGTTGTAATTATTATTCCATTATTGTTGTTATATTTATCATGTTATCATTATTACTTTTATTCTTATTATGAGTATCTTCATCGTTGCTATTATTATTATCGTTATCAATAAACAAATTTTTCACGCAAATGGAAGAAGAAATAAAAGAAGAAAAACAGATTGATAATAAAAATATGAAAACTCAATAAAAACATAACACTAGCGGCGGCGGAGTCATGAGTTATGAGGCGAAAGAAGATTATTAGGGGTTGAAGAAAAAGTGGTGAAACTGAAATACAGTAGGAGTAGAAAGAATATCTGGGCGTCTCTCTCTACCCTCTCTCTCTCTCTCTCTCTCTCTCTCTCTCTCTCTCTCTCTCTCTCTCTCTCTCTACCCTGTCTTTTAATAACGGGCCAATATCTTCAGTCGCTTCGGGGTCCGGTGGGAGGGGTTTAAAACTTACCTGAAATATACTCAGTGTCACCGAGATCCTCACATACCATCACCTTACGCCCCGCTGATGAAAGATAATTTTGTCTACCTGTCGGATATTGAGTTAACTATTTTCTGTTAGGGATTCCGAGGACTTGGGTTAGTTATTGAGGTACCGGTGTTACTTGAGGTTCGTGTTACGTGTTGGGATGTGACTTGAGGTTTGTGTTACGTGTTGGTGTGTTACTTGAGGTTTGTGTTACGTGATGGAATGTGTGACTTGAGGTTTGTGTTACGTGTTGGTGTGTTACTTGAGGTTTGTGTTACGTGATGGAATGTCACTTAAGATGTTTGTTAGTGTTGGAGGAAAGTACTGAGGAATAGTTTAAGAAGGGTTAGGTTAGGTTCCGAGTCAATGTTTATGTGTTCTTGGAGAGAGAGAGAGAGAGAGAGAGAGAGAGCCAACCTGACATATAGTTCATGACCTCACCTGTAGTTCGGCATCAGCCAGGTCATCGCCTCGCTTGCCCCAGGAACCCTGGAACTTGTTCCAGTTTGTCCTCTTGTCCTCAGCGGCCTGTGGGGGAGAGGTAAAGAGAGTGGTGATGGTGAGAGGGTGGAGAGTGGTGATGGTGAGAGGGTGGAGAGTGGTGATGGTGAGAGGGTGGAGAGTGGTGATGGTGAGAGGGTGGAGAGTGGTGATGGTGAGAGGGTGGAGAGTGGTGATGGGGAGAGGGTGGAGAGTGGTGATGGGGAGAGTGGTGAAGGTGAGACTGGTGATGGTGAGAGTGGTGAAAGTGACAATTTTCCATTGCTGACGCACACCATATTCAGAATATTACAAATGAACTTAAAAGCGTGGACAGTGGTGAAGATACGGGATTAGGTAGATGCAGTATTAATGGGTAAAACTGACAGAGGGATGAGAGGAAGACTGAGACAGGGACGGATGATTGAGATTTAAATACAGATCCCCTGAGAGATAGAGAAAATGGAGGGAGAGATAAAGAGAATCCCATGACGTTTGAAGTGGAGGGTCGTGGTCACCAACCCTCAAATATTCACAGGTGCTTTATCTGACCTGTAGTTCATGACAAGACCTGTAGTTCATGACAAGACCTGTAGTTCATGACAAGACCTGTAGTTCATGACAAGACCTGTAGTTCATGACAAGACCTGTAGTTCATGACAAGACCTGTAGTTCATGACAAGACCTGTAGTTCATGACAAGACCTGTAGTTCATGACAAGACCTGTAGTTCATGACAAGACCTGTAGTTCATGACAAGACCTGTAGTTCATGACAAGACCTGTAGTTCATGACAAGACCTGTAGTTCATGACAAGACCTGTAGTTCAGGACAAGACCTGTAGTTCAGGACAAGACCTGTAGTTCAGGACAAGACCTGTAGTTCATGACAAGACCTGTAGTTCATGACAAGACCTGTAGTTCAGGACAAGACCTGTAGTTCATGACAAGACCTGTAGTTCATGACAAGACCTGTAGTTCATGACAAGACCTGTAGTTCATGACAAAACCTGTAGTTCATGACAAGACCTGTAGTTCATGACAAGACCTGTATTTCATGACAAGACCTGTAGTTGAGGACAAGACCTGTAGTTCATGACAAGACCTGTAGTTGAGGACAAGACCTGTAGTTCATGACAAGACCTGTAGTTGAGGACAAGACCTGTAGTTCATGACAAGACCTGTAGTTGAGGACAAGATCAGAAATGCATGACCTTACCTGTAATTCATGACCTGACTTGTAGTTCATGACCTTACCTGTAATTCATGACCTGACTTATAGTTCATGACCTCACCTGTAGTTCGGCATCAGCCAGGTCATCGCCTCGCTTGCCCCAGGAACCCTGGAACTTGTTCCAGTTTGTCCTCTTGTCCTCAGCGGCCTGTGGGGAAGAGGAGGACACAAGGGGCTGTAGTTAGTGTAGACCAGGTTAAGTTAGGTCAGGTGAGAACAAGATGTGAATGTATCGTGTAGTGAAGATGGGCGAAGAGGGATAATGTCACTGAAAGTATGATATCAATTCAGAAAAGTTTGTTGAGAAGTATTAGTACAAGTATAGTTACATCACACAGCCCAAGAGATGTCCTGGTAGTGATAAAACCATAAGGTGTGTTGCCTCAGTCTATGTGTAGTAAGGGATGTACACACACACACACACACACACACACACACACACTCATTCTCCCCCAGTTGTAAGTACTGTACCGTCTGATTCACTAGTTCCTCTTTATCTACCGTTTTCTATGCCGTCTTTTCCTTTATTGAACTGCTAACTGTCTTATTTAAAATCAACTCTAAAATTAATTGACTGTGCAACATGTTCAACAGCCCCGCACAATATCCTGCCACAACACACCACAACATCAAACATTCAAGAAATTCATGAGTTCCAGAGAAGTTTTGATAAAAATGAAATTTTATCATAGACAGACAGACAAGCAGCAATACAGCTACACTTTCGCAAACATTCGATCAGGGAATAATGAAAAAAAAAATAATCAACATTCTGTACAAATTTTCCTAACCTTACACATGAATTTTAACAAGGTGAATGAATTGACCTGCAGTTCATGACCTGACCTGTAGTTCATGACCTGACTTGTAGTTCATGACCTCACCTGTAATTCATGACCTGACTTATAGTTCATGACCTCACCTGTAGTTCGGCATCAGCCAGGTCATCGCCTCGCTTGCCCCAGGAACCCTGGAACTTGTTCCAGTTTGTCCTCTTGTCCTCAGCGGCCTGTGGGGGAGAGGTAAAGAGAGTGGTGATGGTGAGAGGGTGGAGAGTGGTGATGGTGAGAGGGTGGAGAGTGGTGATGGTGAGAGGGTGGAGAGTGGTGATGGTGAGAGGGTGGAGAGTGGTGATGGTGGAGGGTGGAGAGTGGTGATGGTGAGGAGGGTGGAGAAGTGGTGATGGTGAGAGGTGGAGAGTGGTGATGGTGAGAGCGTGGAGAGTGGTGATGGTGAGGAGGGGTGGAGAGTGGTGATGTGGGGTGGAGAGTGGTGATGGTGTGAGAGGTGGAAGTGGTGATGGTGAGGAAGGTGGTGATGGTGAGGGTGGTGAAGGTCAAGGACTGGTGATGGTGGGAGGTGGTGGAGGTGGACTGGTGATGGTGAGAGTGGTGAAGGTGAGACTGGTGATGGTGAGGAGTGGTGGAGGTGGAGACTGGGTGATGGTGAGAGTGGTGATGGTGCAGTGGTGGTGTTGATGGTGAGAGTGGTGATGGTGAGGTGGTGATGGTGAGGTGGTGATGGTGAGAGTGGTGATGGTGGGAGTGGTGATGGTGGGAGTGGTGATGGGGTGAGAGTGGTGATGGTGCAGTGGTGATGGTTGCAGTGGTGATGGTGAGGTGGTGATGGTTGGAGTGGTGATGGGTGAGAGTGGTGATGGTGAGAGTGGTGATGGTGAGTGGTGATGTGGTGAGAGTGGTGATGGTGAGAGTGGTGGTGATGGTGAGAGTGGTGATGGTGAGAGTGGTGATGGTGAGAGTGGTGATGGTGAGAGTGGTGATGGTGAGAGTGGTGATGGTGCGAGTGGGGATGGTGCGAGTGGTGATGGTGAGAGTGGTGTAGGTAAAAGTGGTAATGATTAGTGATGAAGAGAAGAGTTGAAGGTGCGAATAGTGAAGGAAAGTTCATAAATAATAGTGACAATAAGGTGAGGTAATGACGACGAGGGAAGCTGGACAAAAACAAACATGATTCTATTCTTTATCTCAGACTTACAAAGTATTATTTCTGGCTAGTTATTGATGCATAAACGTTTCTTATGCCACTGATGACTCAAACGTTTCTTATAGCCCCTGATGGTATCTTAATGATTCCTCAAACGTTTCGTATGTAATTGACGCCTAAAACGTTTCTTAAGAGTCTTAATGACATGTTTCTGATAACTAAAACGTTTTTCAGACTCATTGATGACACATTACTGATGGCAAAAAACGTTCCTTAAGATACCGAGGTCTTAAACGTTTCCTAGACCCATTAATGACATGTTGCTACTGATGCTTCAATAACAGGTAGGTGACGCGTAATTAATAACATGCCAGGGTAAACACTCACAGGAAAAGGTAATGGAACGATAAATGTTGACAAGAACAAGATGTTAATGAGGGAAAGGGCAGAAGAGGGTGACAAGGAAGAAGGAACAAAGAAGTATTGAAGGAAAATAAGATTATTACAAAGAAGGATGATAACGAGGTGATTGGACAAAATTGAAGAAGAGAAGGAGGAAGAAGAGGAAAAGGAGGACGAGAAGGAGGAGAGGAAAGTAGAAAAAATTACCTGACCTGTAATTCATGACCTGACATATAGTTCATGACCTCACCTGTAATTCATGACCTGACTTATAGTTCATGACCTCACCTGTAATTCATGACCTGACATATAGTTCATGACCTCACCTGTAATTCATGACCTGACATATAGTTCATGACCTCACCTGTAGTTCGGCATCAGCCAGGTCATCGCCTCGCTTGCCCCAGGAACCCTGGAACTTGTTCCAGTTTGTCCTCTTGTCCTCAGCGGCCTGTGGGGGAGAGGTAAAGAGAGTGGTGATGGTGAGAGGGTGGAGAGTGGTGATGGTGAGAGTGGTGATGGTGAGAGGGTGGAGAGTGGTGATGGTGAGAGTGGTGGAAGTGGTGATGGTGGAGAGAGTGGTGGAGAGTGGTGATGGGGAGAGGGTGGAGAGTGGTGATGGGGGAGAGGGTGGAGAGTGGTGATGGTGAGAGGGTGGTGATGGTGAGAGGGTGGAGAGTGGTGATGGTGAGAGTGGTGATGGTGAGAGGGTGGAGAGTGGTGATGGTGAGAGTGGTGATGGTGAGTGTAGTGATGGTGAGTTATATGTAATCATTCAATTATTAATCTATTAATATAACCACATGTTTACCTATCAATCTACCCATCTATCTATCCATCCATCTATCACTGCACCTATAGGCAGTCCTCACCTGTAGCTCCTCACCACGTTTGCCCCAAGATCCTTGAAACTTGTTCCAGTTCGTCCGCTTCACCTCGGCGGCCTGGGAGAAAGAGACGAAGGTTAACACTGTGAATTCAGATTAAGGTGTATGGTATATGGGCAGTGGGTGTCAGGCGGTGAAAGTAAGGTTGGGATGGTTCTTGTCATCTAAATAATAATAATAATAATAATAATAATAATAATAATAATAATAATAATAATAATAATAATAATTGCGGCCCTCATGATCGCGGTAGTTTCCCAACCTAGTCATCTCTTGGGTGATGTTAGTGGAGCGTTACGACAGCAGGAGGCATCACGCAGCTGGGGGTAATAGTGTGTAAGATGCACAATAATACGCCTTACTACCTGTTGACGTCTTTTAAGAGGGGTAACTGTTAAACAATACAGTATATACAACATACCTCTACTTTCCTATAAACAAATAAAGTTTAGAGTATTCGTATCTCGTTTATTTACTTCAAGGAATGTATTTGAAGACTGTTTTTGTTATTTAATTTTAATATATTATAAAAGATGTTCCGTGTTGCTGGTGTACGGGAACATGGAGGAGGGTGGGTGTTGCTGGGAAACGATAACCTCACATTGTATTCTATATAAGGAAGTTCTATTTGTCAGTGCTAATATCATTAAAAGATCGTTTAATCCTATCTTATACTGTCATTATCGGAAATATGACTCTGATAAGTTATTATTCTCCTGGCAATTATCTGAATAATAAGGCGCTAAACACGGAGACTTCATCACTCACTGATAAACTGACGAGATAATAATAATGAAAACTAATAATAAATAAACAAAATAAGTTCAATGACATTATGTTTGGTTAGATGAGGTGAGCCTAAGTTAGGACTGGTGAGGTGAGCCTAAGTTAGGACTGGTGAGGTGAGCCTAAGTTAGAACTGGTGAAGTGAGCCTAACTTAGGACTGTTGAGGTGAGACTAGGCTATATTAGGTAAAGTTAAGTACGAATCATTGGGTACACTTGAGTGGCAACCAACAAGTACCTATCAGACGCATGATTACCTCCTGACCACATACATGGTTTCATACGGTTGAACGTTCCCTCACACGCCAGGTGCTGGGATACGTCCACACACCCACGCACCATCACGGGGGAGTTGACGTGGGTAGATGTGATCGTTTTTAAGATGAGGGAAGTATTATTGTATTATCAGGGAGTGAGGAATGATTATCTAAAGCACATGAGAGGAGGTGGGGTGGCCAGAAGACTCTTGGGACTGACTAAAGGAAGAATGTAAATCTTGCATTGTTACAAAGTTTCTTTACTTCTCTTGTAATTAAAGTGTTGCCCCCCCTCCCCCCCACACACACAGTAAAACAGTGTGTGTGTGTGTGTGTGTGTGTGTGTGTGTGTGTGTGTGTGTGTGTGTGTGTGTGTAGTTTAATCACGTGATGTGTCGTTAGTACTCAACTGAGCTGGTATCACTGACGCCTTGGGATCACTTAGTAAGTACGAGAACTCTCTGGGATGTAATGGGCCCCTGTCTCGTCAACAGAACACATTATATAAATGAGTCAATGCATCTGATATTACAGTCAGATTCACTACCCTGTAACTTTCCACTGGCTATGAGGTGACATGTTCAATGCACGTGATAAGGTGTGCCCACGGGAAGCTGCGTCATACTATGCTGAGTAAAGGCATAAGTCGCCGGCTCTCTGGCCACCTGAAGCGAGCAGTAGTTTGATATCCTTAACTAGAGGAAGACGTTATTTGAGAGCCGCAGTGGATGGCTCCGTCTTCCCTCGAGGGGGAACGACGTACCCATACCGTTCTCCCTCGATGGGTCACTACTCATGAGTCGCTCACATCAACTTATATCGTAAGGACGTGACCTAACGTTTATAATACATAAACGCCGTCCCCTTCTCATTCACTCCTAGACAGTGGAACTTACGGTTGATCTACACTCAGGAATTATATATACAACCCTTTTATAATAAAACAAAGGAACTACCGTTTGGGTTTCGTTACTTAAACCCAAATAATAAATATATGTGAACGGCCTGGTTAATTGCACAAGCAGCCAATTCAGGTACAGGCGACGATATTCAGGCTGCGAGGTCCAAACACATTAAGGTAACCTAACATGGTTATACCTCGCAGGTGAAGATGACAGAACGAACCTAACTAAACCATCTGAACCAAAACACTTAAAACACCCCTAAAAAATAACATTAAGAAAACTCTACCTCAACCATATACCTGTACAGTACATACGTTCACTCAACTCGTTAGCAGACTCATATCGCCGGGTTTAAGGGGAAGATTCCACTAGGAGGCCTCTGAGTCAGGGCCCCGCTGTATGATAACGGCAGTAGTACACGGGAAGGGAGGGGAGAGAGTCGTTGTGACACAGCTGCGGTGATATTAGCGAGAGATGGCCAAGGTACTTCTGCTCCTGGCGCCCACATATACTGTACTTGTAGTCGAGTGTTAAAGATATTTTTTTTAATATTGAGAATTTTATATATGAATAATTATATATATTCTCTCATTGATTTTTCAAATGTAGTCCTCTCTCTCTCTCTCTCTCTCTCTCTCTCTCTCTGTTTACCTTACCCACCTCCTGACACTTGGCCAAACAGCATAAACCAATAAGAAACCAGGTTACAGATTCGATTCTTGTAAATAAGAAACTACTGACCAATAGGAAGCTTGCTAACATAAAAAGATACCCAAGGAAGAGTAATGGAGAGATTATAACCGGCTTACGTATGGGATATTAATATAAATGTATTTAATCGTATTATATCCGGTTTACGCAA
Organism: Homarus americanus; assembly: GCF_018991925.1. Classification (NCBI taxonomy): domain Eukaryota; kingdom Metazoa; phylum Arthropoda; class Malacostraca; order Decapoda; family Nephropidae; genus Homarus; species Homarus americanus. Next base: position 9,330,405 of record NW_024739403.1, read on the forward strand.
CGGTTGTCAATATAAATGCAATTAGTTAAATGCTGTTTAAGTTATGTTATGTTGAGTTTATGTTAATATTATCTTTCCCGGATATATAAATAATTATCTCCTCTACCGAAAAACAGACAGACATACAGACAGACAGTTAGACAGACAGACAGACAGACAGACAGACAGACAGACAGACAGACAGACAGACAGACACACACACACCCTTGACCACCGAAGGGTCAAGACGTACCTGGCGCTCTTCTCGGAGCAGCCAGGTCAACTGTTAAGTTGGCCCATACCAACTCCCTCCCCTGAACCCTCCTCCCCACCGGAATATCAACAAGTTCTCGCCAGAAGTTACAATTTCATTTAGGAAAGGAATGGAACCAGTGTTAAACAGAGGTGAATAGTGGTGAACAGTGCTTAAGTCAGTGAGAACAACTCAACATTAACAGTCGTACCCAAGTTAACCTTCACACAGTGAGGTCCCAGGTACCCAGTGATAACGGCCCCCGCGAGACCCAACAACAACCACCGATGTGTTAATCCGTCTACGATAGGAAGGCCTGGGACCAAACCTCACTCATATAACACCATCTGTGAGGGAATTACTACACCACATGTCCCTCATAACACCATATGTGAGGGAATTACTACACCACGTCAAGTCCCTCATCACACCATCTGTGAGGGAATTACTACACCACGTGAGGTCCCTCATAACACCATCTGTGAGGGAATTACTACACCACGTCAGGCCCCTCATAACACCATCTGTGAGGGAATTACTACACCACGTGATGCCCCTCATAACACCATCTGTGAGGGAATTACTACACCACGTGAGGCCCCTCATAACACCATCTGTGAGGTAATTACTACACCACGTGAGGTCCCTCATAACACCATCTGTGAGGGAATTACTACACCACGTGAGGCCCCTCATAACACCATCTGCGAGGGAATTACTACACCACGCCAGGTCCCTCATAACACCATCTGAGGGAACTACTACACCACGTGAGTTCACTCCCTAACACCATCTGGGAGGGAGTTACTACACTACGAGTTTGCTGTTCAACACCTACACTAATCTGTATGTTCACTGTATGTTCCTTTACCTTTCTCTAATGAAGGCTTTTGTTAAACCACCAATGTAAGTAATAAGTCATTTATGTCCAATGTATATTTTCAGCCTTCGGGCTGCAGAATTTTTTCAATAAACCGTTAATTATTATTATTATTATTATCACACACACACAACTAACACCTATTAAGTTAAACGTGGGTATGCATAACCCTAGACTTTACGCAACATCAACACCGACTGCAATGGATAGACACGTCCAAGACACTTTAGTCCCTCGCTCCTCACCCTTACTCCTCCCACACCTTCAACAACAACACCTAGCCCCCTCCCTCCTACCCTCACCGCTTCCCCTACAATACCTAGCCCCCTCCCTCCTACCCTCACCGCTTCCCCTACAACACCTAGCCCCCTCTCTCTTCATCCCTACCCCCCACACCTTCAAGAACACGTGATACCTGATGACTAATTACAGGTGTGTCATTTCTAACCCAGGTAAAACACTTTGAGATATAACTTAAATACATCAATTTGGTGAAAAAGAAAAAAAAATATGAAAATGGACTGTGAAGATGTGTGTGTGTGTGTGTGTGTGTGTGTGTGTGTGTGTGTGATGTGTGTGTGTGTGTGTGTGTGTGTATGGATGTGCGTATAAGTAGGTCTTATATTTGTGTTGATATACAAGTGATCGTCACGCTTAGATAATAAAAAAAACAAAACTGTTTAATCCCTCCTGCTCCGCCTCTGAGTACCAAACTATCGTACTTAAAAGGTTCAAGACATCGAACTATGCTATTGTCACTGTGTTCAAGGAATTAAATTATCGTGCTCGAATGATTAAACTATCGTACACTCGAGATTAAATTATCGTGCTCGAATGATTAAACTATCGTACACTCGAGATTAAATTATCGTATCCAGGAGATTAACTTCATCATACTCAAAAGATCAACTTAGATCTACTTATCGTACTCAAGGGTTGAATTATCATACTCATTTACGAGTTGAATATTTTTGGTCATAAGGTCAGCCAAGAAAACTCAATACCATGGAGATGTCTTTCTTCCCAGTATGTATAAAGTCCGCCATTAGTTAACCAAGACAGTATGGAATAACTCACCTGTTTGATTTAGTTCACACACATTAATAATCCCTTTGGTTGACTATAAGACTTGAGATTATTTTCTGAGTGGTGTAAAAGCTTAATGTCAGCTTCACTTTAAAGCTTCTACATCCTACACTCATGATATCCCTCCCCCCTCTCCAGACCCCACCCTGTTAAAGGTCATTCTGCCTCTTTGGGTCAAGTGGGGGAAGTGGTCCCAAAAGTTTTATCTCTGAGGAATTTATCACTTGTTCAAAGGCCCGTCAAGCAGGTATGAGTGTGTGGTAGAGACCCTTGTACCTGCAGTCACAAGCTTTCCATTCGACTGTATCACCACTCTGCTCTTTTGTAATAATTTATATCGGACGTTGTTTGACTACGAGAGGAAGGTTATGGGGACGTAGTTGTCGCAATGTGTTGGCTCGCTCAGTAACTACGTCACCTCCACGAGCTTCAGGTGTTTGTGTTATGAAGTGTACGTGCTTGATCTTTCCATTATACTCCAATACAAATATACACTTGGGTATATTTATGAACACAGTTACCTTTGTCGTATGCTTGTTAATAATGAAAGAAATCGATGCTACTATATTAAGTATAATGACACGAGCACATTATACCTTCCCTACACACAGAACCGATCCAAATAATCTCCTTTCACACACACTCTTACTTACGTCGAGTTGGGCGTCTTCAAGGTGTGGTCGCTTGCCCCAGGTGCCGTGCATGGAGGACCAGCCCACACGCTTCTCCTCGATGTGGGAGGGGGAGGAGGCTGGGTCGTCCTGCTGGGGGGAGGAGGAGGAGGAGCTCACCTGTGTAGCACCAGCCACCAACACCACCATCAGGAGGGCCCAAGGGCGACACATTTGCTGTGCGGTCATCATTCTGCCGGAGGGGAGACACGGGTTAGCAAATGGGTTAATATTGTCGCTAAAAATATCTTTATATACTGTACCTACATATATACCTCTCACTTTATCTCTCTATTTCTCTTAATTTTATGTATATGTAACAATGTATGTATATGTGACCATACATATGTATAAATGACAGACCATACGTGTGTAGTGTGTGTTAACGACAAAATATATGTATAAATGACATAACACATGTATAAATGATAGAATATTTGTGTAAATGACATAAAATATGAATAAGTGACAGAACATGTGCATAAATGACATAACGAATGTATAAGTGAGAGAACATGTGTATAAGTGACAGAATATGTGTATAAATGATATAAGATGTGCATAAACTTAAGAACCTATGTATATGTGACAGAACGTGTAAATAGTAAGGCATGTATAGTATATAGACACTAATGTTGATCCAGTGTTCAGGTATATGAAGCTCCCTCACTGGTCCAAGTTCATTTCTATCTAATATGGACGGAGCGAGAGGATTTCAATAAGTTACAAAAGAGTGCGTGAAAAAGGCATACATAAAAGTTCAGAAAATAAATAATTTTCAATCTTATACAAATAAACTTAAAAAAAAGAACCTTAAAGGAAGATCCAACGTTAACTTTCCACTTATGATAATGTAATGGAGCACACAACAAAACCGACAACATAATGTAAAAATGCTCAACAAGATGTGACCCACCTACACGTACAGCAAGCGACCATAGTAAATGAACAGCGATTATGATTTCTGTATAAGTAACAGAACAAGACTACAAGAGACATGATCAGTAACAAGAAACTGTGACAAATGAACATCGATTATGGTTCAGTATAAGAGACAGAACAAGACTATAAGCGATATGATCAGTAACAAGAAACTGTGACAAATGAACATCGATTATGCTTCGGTATAAGTGACAGAACAAGACTATAAGAGACATAAAAAGTGATCAGTAACAAGAAACTATGACAAATGAACATCGATTATAACTCGGTTAGTCCTTCTCTTTCCTGATAAATTGTGCGGGATGACCAAGTTTATTTTTCCTCCTCCTCCTCTCCAAGTCACACGACCGACATTAATTAATCTGAGTCCTTCCTCGGGAAACCCTGACGTGGTGTCGGGGGTGAGGGGTTGGGAGGAAGGGAGGGAGAGAAGTAGGATGTTGGGGATTGGGAAGAGAGAGAGGAAAATGGAGGAAAGAAAACAGAGACAGAGATTATGAGTTGGTTTGGGTTCTTTCTATATCTATCTGTCTCTTCTCTCTTTCTCCCTGTCTCTTTTTCTTTCACCCTCTCTCTACCACGGTCTCTTTCTTTCTCACACACACACACACACACACACACACACACACACACACACACACACACACACACACACACACACACACACACATCTCTCTCTCTCTCTCTCATTCTACCCCTCTCTCTCATTCCCCCTCTCTCTCTTCTACCCCTCTCTCTCTCATTCTACCCCTCTCTCTCATTCTACCCCCTCTCTCTCATCCCAACCCCCTCTCTCTCATTCTACCCCTCTATCTCATTCTCTTTCTCTCTCTCATTCTACCCCCTCCTCTCTCATTCTACCCCCTCTCTCTCTATTCTACCCCTCTATCTCATTCTACCCCTCTCTCTCCATTCTCCCCCCCCTCTCTCTCATTCTACCCCCTCTCTCATTCATTCCTACCCCCTCTCTCTCTTCCATTCCCCCTCTCTCTCTCTCTCTCTATTCCCCCTCTCTCTCATTCTACCCCCTCTCTCATTCTCATTCTACCCCCTCTCTCTCATTCTTCCCCCCTCTCTCTCTCATTCTCCCCCTCTCTCTCATTCTACCCCTCTCATTCTACCCCTCTCTCTCATTCTATTCTCCTCTCTCACCCCTCTCCTCATTCTACCCCCCTCTCTCTCATTCTACCGCCTATTCTCCCCCTCTCTCATCCCCCTCCCCCCTCTCATTCTACCCCCTCTCTCTCATTCTACGATCCCCCCCTCTCATTCTACCTCTCTCATTCTACCCCCCTCTCTCTCATTCTACCCCTCTCTCTCATTCACCCCCCTCTCTCATTCTACCCCTCTCTCTCTCCCCTCTCTCCCCTACCCCTCTCTCTCATTCTACCCCCTCTCTCTCATTCTACCCCTCTCTCTCTACCCCCCTCTCTCCTCATTCTACCCCTCTCTCATTCTACCCCCTCTCTCTCATTCTACCCCCTCTCTCTCATCTCTCTCATATCCCCCCTCTCTCTCATTCTACCCCTCTCCTCTCATCTCTCCCCCTCTCTCATTCTACCCCCCTCTCTCTCATTCTACCCCCTCTCTCTCATTCTACCCCCTGTCTCTCACTCTCTCTCTCTCCGCCAGGCTCACACCAGCCAGGGATGAAGTAATGTGCGACAGGTTTTCTCGTCTCTGACTCCAAGGTGAGAAGAAACGTAATTGACCATTAAGATTTTTACCTGGGTGTCATTACAAGTAATTAGAGAGAGAGAGAGAAAGAGAGAGAGAGAGAGAGAGAGATAAGAGATATTGTTATATAGACAGACAGACAGACAGACAGACAGACAGACAGACAGACAGACAGACAGGCAGACACTACCCTCCCCTACATCTCCCCTTACCTGGTTACCTCAACGTCAGATCACAGCAGATAATTAAATATGGGTTGAGTCCCGAGGCAGGTGAGCTTATCCCCTCACTTTACTCCCTAGATTATCTTATTAACCTAACCTGTTTTTACACCTATCACGCCTCACCTGCCTTAACCGTGATGCAGGTCCCTAAGGTATGTAATGCATGTGTGTTTAGAGAGAGAGAGAGAGAGAGAGAGAGAGAGAGAGAGAGCGAGCTCATAGAATAACAATAAACACTAATGAAGCTCTTTGCAATAACCATGAAATCAGTCAATGTATTTTTTTAAGCCACGTGTTTGTATCTGTGCAATACGGTGCAAATGGTGCAATAATGATCCGTAACTCAGGTGTTTCTGCATCAGCTTGTGTACTGTGGGTCAGGTGTAAGTGTGTAGGTCAGGTGTAGGTGTGTGGGTCAGGTGTAGGTGTGTGGGTCAGGTGTAGGTGTGTGGGTCAGGTGTAGGTGTGTGGGTCAGGTGTAGGTGTGTGGGTCAGGTGTAGGTGTGTGGGTCAGGTGTAGGTGTGTGGGTCAGGTGTATAGTTTATCTAAGGTTTCGTGTTTATAATGTTGCCAAGGGTGAGGTGAGGTTAGGTTTGGTTTGGTTAGGTTAGGTTAGGTTTGGTTAGGTTAGGTTAGGTTTGGTTAGGTTAGGTTAGGTTAGGTTTGGTTAGGTTAGGTTTGGTTAGGTTAGGTTTGGTTAGGTTAGGTTTGGTTAGGTTAGGTTTGGTTAGGTTAGGCTACGTTAGGTTAGGTTAGGTTAGGTTAGGTTAGGTGGCTTCCAATGTGTGGCTCTTTTGTTTTTTGTACCCAGCTTATAATCTTGAAATGAGGTTCTTAATCTTGTATCCAGTCTCCAATCACGTACCACAGTTTAATCACCTACATGCTACGATTGATAAAGATTTATAAGTTATAAGTTTTCCGCCTTAACTAAAGGAACGTAAAACATATCTCATACCTCCTTGACTGAGAGAGAGATGGCTACTCCCAATTCTCCAATGACGTCGATATTACGCTGAGACTTCAAAATACTCAGACAAATTCTCTTAGAACCGGTCAGCCTGTGTAGTCAGTCAGCGTCACAAATACCCCTTACGAGTCACTGAGAAATTACCTTCCTTGGCTTAGAAGAGTAATTCATCTCATTTAGTGTTGTCGTAGAACAAGGCATTACGCCAGGGTGAGGGTGAGGGGGCGGGGGCAATATACGGTATTACACCCTCAAAAAAAATACAACATAAAGATAGATAATTGTTCCATGTACAGTAATTATGGTAATAAATCACAGTAGATGCGCGTGATTTATATACAGTAGTTATTTAGTTTATGTAGAGCATGTTTCTATTTTTATGTATCCGCTTGTGAATGCCCCCCCCCCTCCCCCCCGTGATGTTTTTGTTTACGTGATGAGACGAATTAGCTGAGTCATAAACGCGCCCAGGTGACTTGTGTAAGCATAATGAGTTATATATTGTACCTTTAATACGAGTAAAAGAAATAATTAGTGATGTGAATTCTTGTTAAATATTACTATGAATGTTAAATACTAAATGATAATATAAATGTTAAGGAGAATATTTGTTAAAGTGAGAAGAATGTTAAATATTGAGAGGAAAAACGTAGATATGACCAAGGAACACCTCTCTGTCTGTCTCTCTCTCTCTCTCTCTCTCTCTCTCTCTCTCTCTCTCTCTCCTTCAACCATTTCTTTCCGCATTTCATTATAACCTTTACCCATTCATCATATTCTATAATTGCTAAGGATTACTGTCACCGCTTTCCATCATAATGACACTGTATTTCTCACAGCAGCATAGATAAGGGTTATATAGCCTACCCCAAGAGTCCAATAAGTTCTAAACACGACACAATTACTTGAATTTTTCTCCGCTTTGGCGTAAATGGCAACTTGGTAAACACTGCACCCTGAGGACAAAGGTTCGAGCCATATATATGTGAGTTGGTTATTATTTTATGAGTTGGCTGTTTGAGGGTTCACTGTCCTATGTGGTCTGGTAACAGTGATCCTCTCCCCCTAGCCTGCCAGGGGGGAGGTGGTAAAGAAGAGGACGGGAGGAGGGGATAGGAAGGAGAGAATGGAGGAAGGGGGTAAGGGGGTGGGAGGGGATAAGGAGGTAGAGGGGGAGTGGGAGGGGGTTGAGAGGGGAGGCGCTGGACAAATATGAATCTCAGCCGAGTATAGTGACGGCTCAATTTCGGAGGAAGATGGATGGAGGGCCGCCCGTGTGTCATTTTCTTTTGGGAGAGACGAAAAGAAGGGAACAAGGAGGGGGGAGTTGGAGAGAAAGAGGGAGGGAAAGAAAGAGGAAGGGAGGAGAGAGATGGATAAAGGGAGAAGAAGGAAGGGATGGAGAGGGGAAGGGATGGAGAGTGGGTGTTGTGTTTGGTTAGGTTAGGTTAGCGCTAGGGTGGTCAAACCTGGGAAGGGAGGGAGGAATGGTGGGAGGGAGGGAGAGAGATGGAAGGAGAGAGGGAGAGCTAATTATATATCAGATAACCCCAAAATCTTCATTGGAATCTAACTATTGTTGTCTCGTGTGGAAACCTGTGGACAGTCCTTTAAAACCCCAGCTGTTGGAATACCTGCCGAGACGCCAGACAATGCCATCAAGAGTATTGTTGTCCTCTCAGAATTCTGACCGGCGGAAACATCGATGATTTCCCTCCTGTGACAGTGGCGGTGTGTGTGTGTGTGTGTGTGTGTGTGTGTGTGTGATGGGTTGGCGGGCCTTCCTAACACTACTAATTGTTTACACACACACTGGCGGCTCCATGAATTTACCCCCGAGAGAGAGATAAAGGAAAGGAAGTGAGGAAGGAGAGAGGGAGGAAGGAGAAAGAGAGGAAGGAGAGAAGAGGGAAGGGGAGAGGGAAATGAATTGAGGGAGGAGAGGAGGGAGGAGGAAAAGAAGCTGAAAAGGAAATAAGGAAGAGAGGAAAATGATGAAGGAAGAGGGAGGTGAAGAAAATGAGGAGGGAGAGAGGAAGAGGGAGATGAGTAAGGAGAGAGAGAACATATTCCCCGTTAACATCTTAAATACATTACTAAAAACACAAGAATAAAATACACAAAACAAATAAACAAACAGGTGGGATAATTGACTATGTATAGAACAACAACAATAATGTTAATTACCACAACATAAACAACTAAACAGTGTTATATATTTAACCTCTGTCTGGGTGGAATAATTGAACCAAACAGACAAACGAAGATAAAACACTAAACGCTACACTCAACAGGTGGCGGGGTTTAAAATAAATAATAATAATATAATGTACAGTCGTAGTGAACTTTCTAGTGTAGTTGTATCGCTGTCGTCAAGTTATTCGTAAGAAATAAGAAACTGTCAATCACCCAAACTTACTAGTGGTCTGTCTGTCTGTCTGTCTGTGTACATGGCGTAGAACAACCTTAGTATTACACCCCCTAATATAACTCAGTGGAGGGAGGGGTAGTGGTGGGGGTAGGGTGTAGTTGTGGGGGTGGCGGTAGTGAAGTGGGAGGGACAGTGGTAGGGGTGGGGGATAGTGGTAGGGGGGTGGGGGTAGGGGTGGTGGTTTTGGAGTGGTGGTAGTAGAGATGGGAAGGGTGATGGTGGTGATGGGAGTTGGGCTGGTGGTAGTGGTGGAGTGGGTGTGGGGGGGCGGGGGGGGGGATTTGGTCTCCTGAGGCTTCAAGGGCTCAAAGGCTTAATAAAACCATTACCTATAGAGACTATATGAAGAGGATTGTACTTGATATTTTCCAACGGTACATCACAAAGCCGATCATTAGTTGTAAATCCTGTTTAGAGAGAAGCTGGACCCTGGACCCTATTTCTCTCTCTGTCGTCCCGGAGGAGAATATCAGAAGACCCCGGCCTCCCTACAGCCTGTAATTTAACACACAGACACACACACACACACACACACACACACACACACACACACGGATGTTCAAGGTGGTCAAAGAGTCCCTGTGCACCTGTAAGAATCAACTACATATGATATTTTACTCCCTATTTTCACACATAAGAAGCACCACCTGCCATAATACTCCCTATTCTCACACGTATAAAGAACCATCAACAATAACAGCCACTATTCTCACACGTATAAAGAACCATCAACAATAACAGCCACTATTCTCACACGTATAAAGAACCATCAACAATAACAGCCACTATTCTCACACGTATAAAGAACCATCAACAATAACAGCCACTATTCTCACACGTATAAAGAACCATCAACAATAACAGCCACTATTCTCACACGTATAAAGAACCATCAACAATAACAGCCACTATTCTCACACGTATAAAGAACCATCAACAATAACAGCCACTATTCTCACAAGTATAAAAGAACCATCAACAATAACAGCCACTATTATTCTCACACGTATAAGAACCATCAACAATAACAGCCACTATTCTCACGTATAAAGACCATCAACAATAACAGCCACTATTCTCACACATTATAAGACCATCAACAATAACAGCCACTATTCTCACACGTATAAAGAACCATCAACAATAACCCACTATTCTCACACGTATAAAGAACCATCAACAATAACAGCCACTATTCTCACACGTTAAAGAACCATCAACAATAACAGTATAAGAACCATCAACAATAACAGCCACTATTCTCACACGTATAAAGAACCATCAACAATAACAGCCACTATTCTCACACGTATAAAGAACCATCAACAATAACAGCCACTATTCTCACACGTATAAAGAACCATCAACAATAACAGCCACTATTCTCACACGTATAAAGAACCATCAACAATAACAGCCACTATTCTCACACGTATAAGGCTCCCCTCACAGTAATGCCCACTTATTTATGTAGTAATTATGGTCAGTAAACAAGACTTAATGAATGCCCACAGTAAACATCAGCTGCACATGTACTAAGCGACCACAATCAATGGCACTACCACAGTATACCACTACTACAAGCATCATCAACGCCACCACCACTACTACAAGCATCATCAACGCCACCACCACTACCAGCAGCAGCGGCGGCATTTGTCCGAGTGCATGTTGTTATTTTTCCGAGTAATAAAAACATCGTTTGTCAGCGGAAAGGAAAATAAATTTGCTGACTATAAAGTACTGGCTAGTAGTGGTGGTGGTGTGGGGTGTGGGTGTTTGATGGTTGTGGTTGTGTGGCGTGTGGTGTGGTAGTGGGGTGGTGTGGTGGTGGTGTATGGTGGTGGTGTGGTGGTATATGGTGGTGGGGCTGTGGTGGTGAGAATGAACAAAGGAGGATAAGTGATGGAGAAGAGGCGTGGTTGGAGGGAGGTATAATAGAAGTGAGTTAAGGGAGGGAGAGGAGGTTATCTAAACGAGGTCCATATCATCGTCTTTTAAAAGCTCATATCTCTACGGTGACACACACACACACACGTTATCACACTCCTGCCAACACTCAGCTAAGATAAAATAAATCAGTGTGTGGGCCAGACTCCTGATTCTCCTCAACCACGAGTACCTTCAATCCGCTCCCTTAGTTGGAGATAAGAGAACACATCAACGCATCTAGTCATAACGAAATCCCTAGTGTAGTTACAACCTCTCCATTTGGCTTTGTAACTTAAGTGAATAAGGTAGATGTGTTGGTGATTCTGTGACCAGGAAAACGTATCGTACTTGGTGAATCTGTGGCCAGGAAAACATATCGTACTTGGTGAATCTGTGGCCAGGAAAACATATCGTACTTGGTGAATCTGTGGCCAGGAAAACATATCGTATTTGGTGAATCTGTGGCCAGGAAAACATATCGTACTTGGTGAATCTGTGGCCAGGAAAACATATCGTACTTGGTGAATCTGTGGCCAGGAAAACATATCGTACTTGGTGAATCTGTGGCCAGGAAAACTTATCATACCAGCAGGTGTATCTGGGGTGAGGTACGTGCGTCTCCCCCTAGTGGAAAAATAACACAACAATCATCACTTAATAATCCGACGAGAGCCCCAGGGATCCGTCCAAGTCTCCCCTCACCGCTGCCCCTGTTCCCTCCTCTACCCGCCAGGTCTTCTCGCCACAAGTCTAGTTCTTCAGGTCGAGAGGAAACTAATACTATGCTTTGTGTTCGTTAAAAGGGGTGAGATTGAAAACCAGAGATACACAGGTGAGGATGTAAAATACGCCCCTCATTTGCATATTGTAAAGGCCGGGGAGTTTGTGTTGTCTACAAAGCCATTCATGGTATTTATTCTCATTAAGTGCAAGTCCTGAGGGTAAACAAAGGAGACTGTGTTGTATTGTGAGCTAGGAACATTGTGGTTTATGTTACTCTTATGTTTCATCCGTGTGTAGGGAAGTCGAGCTTTGTGGTGATGCTGTAAATCCGACACAAACGAGACGCCAGATCAATCAACAAAAGTGAATGCTTTGGTGTGGTCGTTCATAGAAGAATAAACAGGAAATAATGAAGCAAGACTGGTAGAGACGACCCCCCACCAGTCTACCGGTCATTAACGAGGTATAAAAGAAGAAAAAAACTTGTGTACAAAAATATTATAATAAGCCTTTGAGGACGATGCTGTAAGCCCTTGAGGGTTACAGCATAAATCACCGTCGTTAAAGATTTATAGGTTAAAATATCTTCGTCAAAGGTTTAATATCACAAGTAAAAAAAAAAAAAGTTGATTAGAGCAGTATAGTGAATTATCTCAAGAAAACTCTTATAAAACAACCGAAAACCAAGAAAAATAATCTTGTTGAATTTAATTATTTAGTGAATGAGGAAGTTTGTGTCAAGAATAATCTAGATACGAGGAACAGCCCAGGTACACACAGGGGACTAGGCTACCTCGTCATATTTTCGTCATATCTCGGTGCGGGGAAGATCCTTTACAATGAGAGTGTGTGCGAGCGTGCGTGCGTGCGTGTGCGTGTGCGTGTGTGTGTGGCCGCCCGCCTGCCCTTCCCTCCAACATTAAGACCATTATGTATGGCGGCTCGGGCAGAAGAGCCTGGCCAACTTGTCCATCTAATCCCGGGATGTCCAGAACCACAGAAAATATAGGGTTGTGTTACGCTGCTAGGCTTAGTAATATTACAGTAAGAAGGAAGTAAAACCCTGGAGGCGGTGAGTTGGTCGCTTGTGTTATAGAAACTTGGGAAATATATACCTGAATAACCGATCCTGTTCAGACAACACAGGTGACAGTCGACTACTATGGGAGACCTGACTTTATCTCCTACACACACACACACACACACACACACACACACACACATAACCTCAATAAAGGAAATCCAGTGACGCCTTTACAACCCACCACGACGGGATCACAACATACGGCTGGAAGTACGGCACACACCTGGTGGAGAATAACAAACGTGCTTCATCTCTGGCTCACACCTGCCTCCGCCACAGTGAATCAAACCCATTACTAGAACTACCACGTACAAAGAGGTCTGAATACCTGTGTCACTTTGTCTCAAGTGGATCAGACAGGCAAAAATACTCACCCATATTATCTTAAACTCCAGAACAGGTGAAACAACGAGAGACTCAACGACCCACCACCTTGCCGTCCTAACCTCGACAGCGTGAGGCAGGAGGGGGTATATCACCTGACTCCTCGCCTTACCCTGCCTACCAAGAGCTACAGGGGTCCCATAACACAGATGGTGATTCGTATTAAGTAGTCATGGAGACGCGCCTTGTTGTACCTGACAGCTGTGTTCACCTCCGTCAGGCTGTGGCTCCCGAAATCCCCAAAAGGAGGAGGTACCCATGTTTACCATAATACATACACCCTGTACATCAAATTTTCTTCATCATGTATAATTTGATATTGATTTTACCATAATATACATATTATCATACACAAATTTTTCTCAACTACATGAGCTAAAATTATCTTATATGTGTGTGTGTGTGTGTGTGTGTGTGTGTGGGTGTGTGTGTGTGTGTGTGTGTGTGTGTGTGTGTGTGTGTACGTATTCAGGAGGATCAAATTATAACAATCCATCACGGTGTGGAGGAGGTGGAGTGGGTGCTGTCAACCCCACCCAGCCATCCATCTCACCCCTCCCTCCCTCCCTTATCTCCTCAGGTAGGTAATGAAGTACTGGACGGTGATCTGTGACTGAGATGAGACAATGATCGTCATCTCTTACGTTACGGACTATATATGGGGTTCAGAGTCGACACACACACACACACACACACACACTACAGGTCATTCATAACGCTCTAAATCACAACTGAATAAGCAGCAAATGTCTTAATAAAATTATCCTGCCTCTCAACACAATACTACTGCAGTGTTGAACAAGACGTGGCCAATGTATATACTGTACTCAATTTTCAGGTGGACTGTGGACTGTGTTTTTTTGTGAGTCACGTGAGGCTTAAGACTTAATGTGGTGAGGCCAGAGATTGAACCAACAGGTAGGAGCAGGTCACGCCTCACTTACTGCCTGTGCACGCGAAGAAATGGGAACGTTCGCACTCGTGGCCACAATCAGTTGTTTCTGTTGACTTTAATCAGCTGATTTTTGTTTACGCTCTTTAAGGCCAGACAGATTTACTAAAGACGTTTCAGCCGTCAATACAACAAAGGCTTACGTCACTAGCCGCAACACCCAACAAGAGTGAACGCCAATCAACGCCACTTTAGAGACTCAAGCAGCAGAACGCCGCTTAATGGAATAATGGCGTTTACCCGCAGTTACTATGGTGCAGGAATGGTAATAATAGCTTAAATGGTGCAACTGGCAACCTGATCGATTCAATAACAACACGTATAGATGTTTACCTTATAATAAATAGATGAGATAGGGAAGGAAGGAGGTGGGGGTGATTAGTGAAGGAAGGAGGTGGGGGTATTAGTGAAGGAAGGAGGTGGGGGTGTTAGTGAAGGAAGAGTGGGGTGTTAGTGAAGGAAGGAGGTGGGGGTATTAGTGAAGGAAGGAGGTGGAGGTGTTAGTGAAGGAAGAAGGAGGTGGGGGTGTTAGTGAAGGAAGGAGGTGGGGGTATTAGTGAAGGAAGGAGGTGGGGGGTGTTAGTGAAGGAGGTGGAATTATTAGTGAAGGAAGGAGGTGGGGTGTTGAGTGAAGGAAGGAGGTGGGGGTGTTAGTGAAGGAAGGAGGTGGGAGTATTAGTGAAGGAAGGAGGAGGTGGGGGTGTTAGTGAAGAAGGAAGGAGGTGGGGAGTATTAGTGAAGGAAGGAGAATTGGGGTATTAGTGAAGGAAGGAGGTGGGGTGTTAGTGAAGGGAAGAATTGGGGTGTTAGTGAAGGAAGGAGGTGGGGTGTTGAGTGAAGGAAGGAGGTGAGGAATTATTAGTGAAGGGAAGGAGGTGGGGGAGTATTAGTGAAGGAAGGGGAGGTGGGGTATTGATGAAGGAAGGAGGTGGGGAGTATTAGTGAAAGGAAGAGTGGGGGGTATTAGTGAGAAGGAAGAGAGTGAATTATTGAAGGAAGGAGGTGGGGGAGTATTAGTGAGAAGGAAGGAGGTGGGGTGTTAGTGAAGAGAGGTGGGGAGTGTTGGTGAAGAGGAATTGAGGGTATTATTGAAGGAAGGGGTGGGGGGGTATTAGTGAAGGAGGAAGGAGGTGGGAGTGTTAGAGTGAAGGGGAAGGAGGTGGGGGTGTTAGTGAGAAGGGAAGGAGGTGGGGGGTATTAGTGAAGGAAGGAGGTGGGGGTATTAGTGAAGGAAGGAGGTGGGGGTGTTAGTGAAGGAAGGGAGAATTGGGTGTTAGTGAGAAGGGAAGGAGGTGGGGTATTAGTGAAAGGAAGGAGGTGGGGGTATGAGTGAAGGAAGGAGGTGGGGTATTAGTGAAGGAAGAAGGAGGTGGGGGTGTTAGTGAAGGAAGGAGGTGGGGGTATTAGTGAAGGAAGGAGGTGGGGTATTAAGTGAAGGAAGGAGGTGGGGAGTAGTAGTGAAGGAAGGAGGTTGGGTGTTAGTGAAGGAAGGAGGTGGGGGTATTAGTGAAGGAAGGAGGTGGGGGTGTTAGTGAAGGAAGGAGGTGGGGGTGTTGAGTGAAGGAAGGAGGTGGGGATTGTTAGTGAAGGAAGGAGGTGGGAGTATTAGTGAAGGAAGGAGGGGGTGTGGTGGAAGGAAGGAGGTGGGGTAGTGAAATTGAAGGAAAGGTGGGGTGTTAGTTGAAGGAAGGAGGTGGGGGTGTTAGTGGAAGGGAAGGAGGTGGGGGTGTTGAAGTGAGAGGAGGAGGTGGGGGTGTTAGTGAGAAGGAAGGGAGGTGGGGGGATTTAGTGAAGGAAGGAGGTGGGGGGAGTTAGTGAAGAAGGGAAGGAGGTGGGGGTGTTAGTGAAGAAGGAGGAGGTGGGGTGTTAGTGAAGGGAAGGAAGGTGGGGGGGGTGTTAGTGAAGGAGGAGGTGGGGGAGTATTAGTGAAGGAAGGAGGGTGGGGGGTATTGTGAAGGGAAGGAGGTGGGGGTATTAGTGAGAAGGGAAGGAGGTGGGGGTATTGGTGGAAGGAAGGAGGTGGGGGTGTGTTAGTGAAGGGAAGGGAGGTGGGGTATTGAGTGAAGGAAGGAGGTGGGGGTGTTAATTGGAAGGAAGGAGGGTGGGGGTGTTAGTGAGAAGGAAGGAGGTGGGGGTATTAGTGAAGGAAGGAGGTGGGGGAGTATTGAGAAGTGAAGGAAGGAGGTGGGGGGTGTTAGTGAAAGGAAGAGGAGGTGGGGGGTATTAGTGAAGGAAAGGGAGGTGGGGGTATTAGTGAAGGAAGGAGGTGGGGGTGTTTTTGAAGGAAGGAGGTGGGGGGTGTTAGTGAAGGAAGGAGTGGGGTGTTAGTGAAGGAAGGAGGTGGGGGTGTTAGTGAAGGAAGGAGGTGGGGATGTTAGTGAAGGAAGGGAGGTGGGGGAGTGTGTAGTGAAGGAAGGTTGGGGTGTTAGTGAAGGAAGGAGGTGGAGTGTTAGTGAGAAGGAAGGAGGTGGGGGGTGTTAGTGAAAGGAAGGAGGTGGGGAGTATTAGTTGAAGGAAGGAGGTGGGATGGTGGAAAGGAAGGAGGATGGGGGTGTTAGTGAAGGAAGGAGGTGGGGGGTAGTGAAGGAAGGAGGTGGGGAGTGTTAGTGAAGAAGGAAGGAGGTGGGGGGTGTTAGTGAAGGAAGGAGGTGGGGGTAGTGAAGGAAGGAGGTGGGGGTGTTAGTGAAGAAGAGGGAAGGAGATTGGGGGTGTTAGTGAAGGAAAGGAGGTGGGATTATTAGTGGGGAAGGTGGGGAGTGTTGTGAAGGAAGAATTGGGGTATTAGTGGGAAGGAAGGGAGGTGGGGGTGTTAGTGAAGGAAGGAGGTGGGGGTATTAGTGAGAGGAAGGAGGTGGGGGTGTTAATTGAAGGAAGGAGGTGGGAGTAGTGAAGGAAGGGAGGAGGTGGGGAGTGTTAGTGAAGGAAGGAGGTGGGGGTATTGTGAGAAGGAAGGAGGTGGGGGAGTGTTAGTGAGGAAGGAGGGTGGGGGTGTTAGTGAAGGAAGGAGGTGGGGGTGTTAGTGAAGGAAGGGAGGTGGGGAAGTGTTAGTGAAGGAAGGAGGTGGGGAGGTGTTAGTGAAGGAAGGGAGGAATTGGGGGTGTTAGTGAAGGGAAGGAGGTGGGGTATTAGTTGAAGGAAAGGAGGTGGGGGTATTAGTGAAGAGGAGGAGGTGGGGGTGTGTTAATTGAAGGAAGAGGTGGGGGTGTTAGTGAGAAGGAAGGAGGTGGTGTGG
>NW_024739403.1:9347925-9516620 GCF_018991925.1 Homarus americanus
TGACTGTAACAGTTCTATTACACCTCTGTTTATTAAAATTAGTGGTTTCCAAAATTTCTCAGAGAGGGAAGAGCCAGCGAGTGTAGTGTGAGAAGAGGGGAGGAGTTGAGTCCATTATTTGAATGGACATTAACTTAGCGACTGTATTTCTATTTCTCTTAAGTACTAAGTATGTACCATCATAAAATTAAGATGTTATTTTTACTAGAACATAGGTATTGTGTCGAAAAAGTAGAGTTTGGGGGTCCCGCCAGTCTCTATTGAATTAATCCCATATGTTCTGTTGTTCACTTAACGCGGTTTTCACTTATGGTACCCTGTGTTCAATTGACCGCTAAGTGGGTATACATATATATAATATATATATATATATATATATATATATATATATATATATATATATATATATATATATACATATATATATATATATATATATATATATATATATATATATATATATATATATATATATATATATATATATATATATATATATCTAAACCCACTTACGACGGGGTTAGACCAAATCTAGGTCGTAAGTCCGATATGGTCGTAAGTCCGATATAGATAAAAAAAAAAAAAAAAAAAAAATTTTTTAATAAAAAATCTACAATGAAATACAGTACAGTAAAAGTAATGAATAATGATGAATGGATACAGTACAGTGAAAGTAATAAATAATAAGGAATGGATACAGTGTGACTGAGCACTTAACCTTTAATGTAGTCAGCTGAATGCACATGGGGCCCCAAATTTTTCTAATTATACATGGAGACTACATTAACTGGAACCGTTAAGGTATAGAAAATGCGTGTGTCATTTATAAAAAAAAAAAAAAAAAAATTTATCTATATTTGAGGCGGTCGAAGTCCCGACGGTCGTAGTCCACGAGTCGTAAGTCGGGGTATATATATATATATATATATATATATATATATATATATATATATATTTACCTGCTAACGCCACTTAACGTTGCAGATATACGCCCAGTTTTACCTCGCTTAACTACTTTCACTTAACGTTACGGATATACCGTGCCTTGCCAAAGCTGAACTTTCACTTAACGCCGCATTTTCATCATATACGCTGTGAGTGTCCGCTCAGAGCTATTTTAGATTCGCACCACCCCCACCCGGCCACCCTGCCTGACTGCCTGTTTTAGCTCATAAAATTCATACAAATTATTTCCAGTTTTCAGAATATAATTTACATTGCTGGAATTCTTATAATTTGGTGATCATTTTGAATATAAAACAACATATATTTTGCATTAAACATACAATTTTAGATAAAATATTTCTCTAGGTAACTATGTTATTTTTGTCCAAAATATATGACATTTATTCGAAATATTCCTGGTCTTACAAGGAATCCAGCAATGTCAATTATATTATCCTAACTTAGTTTGAGGCATTATTTATTAAAATTTAGTGGTTATCCTACCACATCTCCTTGGGACGTACAGGGGTGGGGGTGGGGAGGAGGACCGACCGACCGGACCATCTGTTACCCTGTGAAGAATTATTTTTTTTTATTAACTGAAGATATTTGTTTTGAAATTACAAAATTCATACAAATTACTCGTCAGAATATAACAATGCTGGAATTTTATAATTTAGGATCATTTTGAATATAAACAATATATATTTTGTGATAAAATATACAATTTTTAGATAAAAATTGTTCTTTAGGTAACTATAAGCATTTTTGTCCAAAATATATGACATTTATATTCAAAATATTCCTGGTCTTACAAGGAATCCAGCAATGTCAATTATATTATCCTAACTTTAATCTGAGGTATTATTTAATACTAAATGTTATAAACTCTTGAAGGAGGATTAGTAAAAGTGAGGGTTGGGACTGACCACGCTGCTGTGAGGTACAAGGTGGGGGTACTTGATTAATATGACAGTTTGAAGAATATTTTTTTTTATTAACTGAAGATATTTGTTTAGCCATACAAAATTCATACAAATTATCCTGCCAGAATATAAATTTCATTGCTGGAATTTTACAATTTATGACTATTTTGAATATGTTCACTACATTTTGCATTAGACATGCTGTAAATTTTTTGATGTAAAGTTTATTCTGAGTAAATATGTGTTATCTTTTGTGAAAAATATATGACATTTATATTCAAAAAATATTCCTGGTCTTACAAGGAATCCAGCAATGTCAATTATATTATCCTAACTTCTAGTTTGAGGAATTATTTATTACTATACCTGGTTTTCCCCAAAATTTCTCAGAGGGAAGAGCCAGTGAGTGTAGTGTGAGAAGAGGGAGGGAGTTGAGTCCATTATTTGAATGACATTAACTTGGCTTAATTGCATTTCTCTTATTTTCTCTTATATTAATTGTGTGCATGTACCATCATAAAATTAAGATGTTATTTTTACTACAACATAGTTATTTGTCGCCAAAAAGTGGAGTTTGGGGGTCGGGTTGGCTCTATTGGAATTAATCATATGTTCTGTTATTCACTTAACGCCGCTTTACTTAACGTGAGCCACTTAACGCGACCTCGGGGTTCACCTGGACCGCGTGGGGGTAAATTGCAGGCATAAGGGTTATATAGCGGCGGCGTTAAGGAAGTAAGGGTGAGGAGAGAGGCGGCGGCGAGGCGGCGGCGGCGGCGGCAGGCAGGCGGTTGTTACAGCATACAGTATAAGTATATATATATAAGGTTGTTGTTATATATATATATATATATTGGTATATATAAGTATATATAAGTGTATGTATGTATGTATGTATGTATGTATGTATGTATGTATGCATGTACCGCATATATATATATATAGTATATATATATATATATATATATATATACATATATACATATATATATATTATATATATTATTATTATTGGTTATACATATTATATATACAGTTTCCACCACAACCACTTAACGCTGCTGCATATAATGTGCCTTGCCAAAGCTGAACTTTCACTTAACGCAGATTTTTTCCACATATACGCGGTGAGTGTCCGAGACGCTATTTTTAGATTTGCCCCACCCGCCACCCTGCCTGACTGCCTGTTTTAGCTCATAAAATTCATACAAATTACCAGGCCAGAATATAATTTACATTGCTGGAATTCTTATAATTTGGTGATCATTTTGAATATAAACATCATATATTTTACTTTAAACTTACAATTTTTAGATAAAAATTTTTCTCTAGGTATATATGGTATCTTTTGTGCAAAATATATGACATTTATATTCAAAATATTCCTGGTCTTACAAGGAATCCAGCAATGTCAATTATATTATCCTAACTTTAGTTTGAGGTATTATTTATTAAAATTTAGTGGTTATCCCACACATCTCCTTGGGACGGTTGGTGGGGGGTGGGGGGGAGGGAGGGACCGACCGACCATCTGTTACCGTGTGAAGAATTATTATTTTTTTTTATTAACTGAAGATATTTGTTTTAGCTCTTAAAATTCATACAAATTACCCGGTCAGAATATAATTTACATTGCTGGAATTCTTAAAATTTGGTGATCATTTTGAATATAAACATCATATATTTTGTTTTAAACTTACAATTTTTAGATAAAAATTTTTCTCTAGGTAACTATGGTATCTTTTGTCAAAAATATATGACATTTATATTCAAAATATTCCTGGTCTTACAAGGAATCCAGCAATGTCAATTATATTATCCTAACTTTAATCTGAGGTATTATTTAATACTAAATGTTAAAAACTCTGGAAGGGAGGATTGGTGGGGGTGGGGGGGAGGGTTGGGACTGACCGCACGGTTGGAAGAGGGGGGGAGGCAAGGTGGGGTACTTTGATTGACAGATAGTGTCCTGAAGATTATTTTTTTTTTATTAACTGAAGATATTTGTTTTAGCTCATAAAATTCATACAAATTACCCGGTCAGAATATAATTTACATTGCTAGAATTCTTATAATTTGGTGATCATTTTGAATATAAACATCATATATTTTGCTTTAAACTTACAATTTTTAGATAAAAATTTTTCTCTAGGTAACTATGTTATCTTTTGTGCAAAATATATGACATTTATATTCAAAATATTCCTGGTCTTACAAGGAATCCAGCAATGTCAATTATATTTTCCTAACTTTAGTTTGAGGTTATCCCACACATCTCCTTGGGACGGTTGGTGGGGGGTGGGGGGGGGAGGGAGGGACCGACCGACCATCTGTTAGCTGGCTGTGTACTGTAGTGTGAGAGGGGGAGGGAGTTGAGTCCATTATTTGAATGGACATTAACTTGGCGACTGTATTTCTCTTAAGTATTAATTGTGTGCATGTACCATCATAAAATTAAGATGTTATTTTTACTACAACATAGGTATGTGCCTTCAAAAAGTGGAGTTTGGGGGTCGGGCCGGTTTCTATTGGAATTAATCCCATATGTTCTGTTGTTCACTTAACGCGGATTTCACTTAACGCGGATTTCACTTAACGCGGGACCCTCTGGGTTCAATTGACGGCGTTAAGTGGGGTACAACTGTGTATGTATATATATTATATATATATATATATATATATATATATATATATATATATATATATATATATATATATATATATATATATATATATATATATATATATATACACAGTGGGGTATGCTATAACGAATCTAATTGGTTATAGAACCTTGTTCGTAATAGCATTTGTTCATTATAGGATTAATCCGTTCCAGCCCCCAAATACAACCACTTAACACTGAAAAATATAATAAAAAATTGTAAAAAAGCTCATAAATATGCATCTAAACTCCTGAAATAAAGAATATCATTAATACTTGTAATAAAAAACAATAAATTAGTAAAAGAAAAAAAAATTTGTTGTAGGAGTTTCGTTTGTTATAGCATTTTCAATTTTATAGGTAAAACCGTTCGTTATAGGAATATTCGTAGTAGAATCCGTTCGTTATAGCATACCCCACTCTATATATATATATATATTCACAATATTTTATAATTGCAGTCATGTACTGAATATTCTATGTAAAAATATAAATTTTAAATGAATTATTTCTAGTGTGGTCGACTTCTACACAAAGACAGGCTATAAATAGCCTCCTTATCTCCCTCTCCATCTGTTACCCTCTGTTTTGAGAGAAAGGTCTTGGTAAATAACTTTTGTTGTTTATTTTCATTGTTTGTCTAATTTATCATGTTGTATCAAACTAATATTACTAAAAGTTTTAGGCAGCTACCAAACAGGAGATTCTACTGCCTGGGAAGATATTGGAAGCATAATGTACAGTATTGTCTAATGGTAGACCCTACTTCCATATGGCATCACGAAAATTGTGACCAAGTCTTAGGTTGCTAATCTATCTTTCTGCCTCATTTACACACAATTGCAGAGTTTCAATTGTTTCTCTTCCCTTGACAACACAACATACATACAATATAATGTTTCTCACCTTTGATCGTTTTTCCATTTATTTATGGTTGGTTATTTAAATAATGCCAATTCACTTCAAGTATTGGCATCAAATTTCAACTGGTGTACTAGTGACTCACTTTAGCGTCAGTTATTTAATTGGAACTAATGTTGGTGTGAGTAAAATATTTCCATTTACTTGAAATAGATTTGCCAATTTATTTGTTTATTTATTTATATATATAATATACTGTAATATATTAAATATCTTGCAAGTATTTTCTTTAATTTATATACGTGTTAAGCGAAAAAGGGAGGCTACCATTATACCTGGTACATTTATGGTGATCGTTAAGGACCAAACTCCGAATCCATGACGTGACTTCTGTTCATTATTTATATCCTAAATTTACCACTGTAGGTAGTTTCAAGAATTAATGCAGTCATTTACTGAATATTCTTTGCAAAAAAATAAATTTTAAATGAATTATTTATAGGAGATAAGTATTATGATCAGTAAATATACAGATATGCATTACTGACCACCTCCGAACACAAGGACGGCTAAAAATAGCCACAGGCGGTCACAGTCAAGGTCACTTCCCCTTTCTTGTCACTGGCAAATGGGGGTGGGGGTCGGTGATGATAGCAGCTGTGTTTATTACCGGGGTATATTGTTCTTTTACGGTATGTTAGACTGGTTTATAATACATTTTTATTATTTTAATATACAGGTAATCTTCATTTTAATCCAGCTTCCCAGATGTAAGTTTCAGTATAAAATAATTAGTGGTAGGACCTTGTGAGTGGTTTACCATGTTTCCATCACCACTCTTGACAGCTAAACCGCAATATTTAAGAGGTAAGAATTTTATCTCTGGTGCTTAAGACGACCCCCTAACTTTGGGCTGATTTTTTTTTTTTTTTCAAATTCCGTCTTGTAGGCCGAGATATATGGTAAACCCCTTTTTGTCGCTGGTCGGGTGGGAACCTGAACCTTTGCTGCAAACTGGTCTCCATTTAGGTCCCACATGACTCCCAAGGCTCTCTCTGTGGTAGGTCTTCACATCCCAGGTTCACTTCTTTCACTCCAGCATGTCGACTCTCAAATGGTGTCGTGTTGAGGACCTCTTTGTCGTTGCTGATCCATATTGTGAGTTTGAAACCTCCCAGGGATAGAAGATGTCGCAACTGCCGAGATATCGTAATTGCTTCTTTGGGTTCAGTTATTGACAGGAGCAGGTCGTCTACATAGAAGTTTGATTTTGCTTTTTTTGCGGCATCCGAGAACCCATCTCCGAAGTCTTGGAAAGTCCGTTGCAGAGCATAGGCCGCACACGAGGGACTCCACACTCCTTCGAAGAGATGCACTGTCATCCTACATGTCATTGGCGTTTGTTTCAAATCTCCACCTTCCCACCAGAGGAATCGTAAAGCGTCTCTGTGTTCTGGGTTTACCTTCACTTAATGGAACATCGCTTCAATGTCGGCCATTAGGGTGATCAGCCCTCGTCTAAACCGCATGAGCACTCCAATCAATTTGTTGTTTAGGTCTGGTCCTTGGAGCACTTGGTCTTTGAGTGAAGCCTTCGTGAAGGCTGCTGCACAATTGAAAACTATCTGTACCTTGTCTGGCTTGTTGGGATTCAGTACTGGGTGATGAGGCAAATACCAGCTACTTCCACCAGACTTCGATAATTGCTTTAGTGGTACCCTTTCGGCAAAGCCTTCGTTGAATAACTTTTCCTTTTCTTCCTTGTACCGTAGTCTCAACCTTGTGTCCCTCGATATGCGTTTCTTTAGTCCCAGTAGGCGACGCTCGGCTAGCTCTCTGTTGTCAGGTAGACAGGGCGGTTGGCGTCGGAATGGAATTGGGAATTGGTAGTGTCCCTCCACTCTCTGTCCAGTCGACAACAAAAGCTCAATGAACAATTTATCCTCCACTGATGATGGAGAGCCATCTCCCATGGTCTGGTGTAACGCTTCGATCTCCCAGAAGCACCTCACCTGCTCTTCCAAACAAGTTTTTTGTGTAGAGGCGGTCAGCATGGAGCATCCCGTTGTAAACCTGTGAGTTAAATTGCCCATCAGAGGCCCATTAATCGTCCAACCCAATCTTGTCCATATTGCAAAAGGTGCTCCATCCGGCCCCATCTGACACTCGAGGGGAGTCAGTAACTCTGCGACTCGTCTGTTTGATGGAAGTGGAGCAAGTCCTCGAAGGTGTCCCCATGCATCTATGTCTAGGGCTGTAGCTGTCAAGTTTTCTAAAGAACGTGGCAGTCTGTCAAGTACTAGTACCTTAAGTATGGGACACTTCGCTCTCCGGGTGTTAATGCCTCCTACTTCCAAATCTACTTCTGTGGTGTTACATTGTTCCCCTTGGGTTAACGTGTTTATGAAGAGTGATGTTGGTTTCACTCGCATTCTTAGTCTTTCGACCAGTCTCTTGGCACAGTAAGACCTGTCGCTGCCTGTGTCCAGTAGCACAGTAGTTCTCTCCAATCCTGTGAACCCTTTTCCCATTACTTGCAATTCTAGAAGTGGGAGCGCGGCCTAGTCTTGGCTTAGTCATTGATTTCGCCCTCTTACAGTAGTATCCATGCAATTCACATATGCCCTCTCTCCTTGCCTGTCGTCGGCTTGGTTGAACTGCCTCAGCTGATTTCCTTGGTCATCTTCTCGGGGCTCTCTCTTTCTATCCTTTCTTCCTCTGGTTCCACCACTCTGCTCTCTATCTTCGAGGTCATAGTCCTGGCGTTCTCTCTTGAATCCTCGGTCTTCCCTAACGTCGGCATCTACCCTATTTGATCTTATGATTTGGCGGCTGCTCCTACCTGCCTGTCCCTTCCTTCCGCAGGTGTAGCCATCTTGAATGTGCATTACTACACCAGTCGATGTCGCATGGGCGGAAGGCAAACATACATTTGCTTGCTTTGTGCTGGCCCAACTCTTTGACTGTGTCGCTTTTTCCCGTCCTTGTTAACTTCCGGAAGTTTGAGCATTGTGGCAGCCGATGAGGGCCATGACAAAGTGGACAATCTCGTTCTCCCACTTCGTTGGTCACAAGAGTTATGGCTTGTTTGCTAGATCACTCTTTTCCCCCGCACCTCAAGCTAGTGTATCGAGTATGCGCCCTTTTCGCCTCCTTCGCTGTGCTCTGTATGAACTGCCAGATGTCCCTTATTTTCATATGGCTTATCTCGTTGAAGGGTGATCGAGGACTGTAATCTCATACCTTTCTTGTAAACGACCAGGAAGCCTTTCAATAATGCCTTTCTTTACGAGGAGATGCTCGAGGGTTCCAGTGAGTCCATGGACTCAAAGCTGCAAATGCACGCTTGAAGTTCGTCGGCCAAGTCCTGCAGGCCCTCGCCGTTGGTTATTTTGGCAGGTGGTCCGTTGATCAGGTTCATCAGTAACTCTTTGACATGGGCGTTCTCATCACCATACCGGTCCTTCAGGGTGCTCAGGACCTTTCTATAGCCCTCAGAGGACTTCATCCTGGTGAATGGGTTCAGAACATTCCGAATATTACTTGAACACGAGTGGATTACCATTTGTAGTTTCTCCCAATCTGGGGCAGTGGAGTTTCCCATATATCTCTTGAAGCTATTCATGTAGTCCCAATATTCTCCACGGCTCTCCCCCCTGAAAGTAGGGATTCGTGCATTTTGCATGTGGTAGGATGACAACATTTCAGTGATGTTGAGGTGCTGCCGGACTCTTCCTTGCCGCCGTACTTCTCTCTCCTTTCAGGCTGCTCCATTTCAACTTTTTGCACATCTTCGTCTTTGTCGATTCCTTGCGGCCCTTGGGGCGTCCAGTCATCCCAGTGGGAGACTTGCCAAGAGTCCCCCCGGTTGTTGTCTTTAGCCTGGGTTGACGTTTCCTTCGTCAAAACGTCGTGCTGTTTTCCCTTTTGCAAAAGATGCTTCCAGCATTTCAGTCACAGTTCGTCGCACTTCTGCCATCATGTTAGACCCGGGATTTTGGTCAGGTGCTGATCATTCAGGCTGAGACAGAGGGTGGCCCCCTTCAGCTTCTGTGGCCGTAATATCATGGTCGTTCAGCTCCGGAGGGAAACTTCTACCTCTGGGTCTCGGTCACCTTCATCCATGTTAACATTTCCCTTTCGTCGCTCTGGATCCATTCCCACTACCTCTGGTCCTCTTATTGAGAATTATTTGCAGCTCCGGTTAGGTTTCAAAGTTTTTCGATGAACCACTGCTCACCGACTGTATTTGCGTTCATTGGTGCGGCTCGCTGCTTGTATTTATGTTTGACAAAAGTAGGTCACTGCTGGTTGCTTATGGTGTTACAAGTGTATCACTGCAGGTTGCTTACGGTGTTACAAGTGGCACTTCACTGCCGGTTACTTAGGGTGTTAAAAGTGAATCACTGCAGGTTGTTTATGGTGTTACAAGTGGATCACTGCTGGTTGCTTATGGTGTTACAAGTGTATCACTGCAGGTTGTTTACGGTGGTACAAGTGGATCACTGCAGGTTGTTTACGGTGTCACAAATTGGGGTGATATTAAGTCAATTTAATCACACTTACCTTGTACTTCGTTGAGTTGATTATTTGTTACCTCAAACCCGGTCAGCTCCCCATTATGATCACTGGTGCGCGCACGCACGCACTCACTCACTCACTCACTCACTCACTCACTCACTCACTCACTCACTCACTCACTCACTCACGCACGCACGCACGCACGCACGCACTTACTTATAATCACTGGGAGGGTGGGCTTGCCTGTCCGGAATGAACAATAACAGCCCATCTGCTCGGACCGAGTGTAGTGAATAATCATTCACTGGGTGCACGAGCTCGCTCGTCGCAAACAAACGCTCACAGCCCCGTACGCTTGAACTAAAACTTTATCACAACCCCTCAGATATTTGAACACTTCACTCAAACACACGACACTCCATGTCACAGTCTCCCACGCCGACGTCCCACATACTGTGTGTGGGTGGATGGCTGACTGATGACGTACGTTGTCCCACGCTGAACTCCCGGCGCTGGCAGTGTGTCCTGTGGTCCTTTTGTCCTCCTAGTAGTTGAGACTTCCCTTCGACGCCCCCTGTACTTGTTTTGACTATAAACTCCTTAGTTAAAGACGTTCAGGTGACGGGCAAGTTGAAGGGAATGATTGAAACCCGCCTTTTGATGCATTCGATATTTATTGATGTGGTCAAAACCTGCAGAGAACAAGGCGTTCATTAGTATTACATGGTGATCTATCTGATACATAATAAGTTATTTTCACACAATTTCATCTTAATTACAAATGATTATTAAGCATAGTGACATGATACAAAGTTCCTAACTCTTTTAATCTTAGTTACACTTCATTCCACATTGTCTTATTGCTTCAGATAAGTCAGAAACGAGTAGGCATAATTATTCCACAATACTGTATTTCAGTACTGAGGGGTATGTCATCACCTTGGCTGTACTTACAAGTGCGGGTCACTGCGAACCAGTATGGTGTTCCAAGGGACAATAGTACTGTGTAAATTTTTCCAGCACAAAACTCGGCCAGGATTGGGAGTCGGTGTTCACCACTGCTAGCAGAGGGCGATCTGCATCATGGAGGCCAGGCGGCCATGCCACCCTCTAAACTATGCACTCAGCAGAATCAGGACCTCTTGTCTCCCCAGCCGCCATATCTGGCGAGGTCACAGGTCGCATGAGGGGGGGGGGGAGATTTAATGTTTGTCCGGGTAAGGCAACACCAGCACTGTAGTTGAAGCCAGCGGCGATAGCAGGTTAGGTTGTGTTTGTTAAGGCTTACTGTCAGTTTTTATTTTTGTTTAGTGTTTGAGTAACACATGTGTAGTCAAAAATAAATATTTAGGAAAAAAAAGAAGGAAAATAACATTGATAGTGCACTAAATTATAGTTAATATATAATGGAAGGATCCTTAATACTGGCAGAGTGGGAGAAGATTTAAAACAACCAATAGTATTTAAAATTTCATGATTGCTCTTCGACATTATTTTAGAATCAGCGTAATGTGAGATATATGTAGCCTCGATAATTGAGGGGGTTAGGTTCCAGAAAACTACCGTGATAAGCAAAACCGTACATATTGAAAAACATAACATATTGGAAAAATTAGTTTCATCCCATGACCCCAAAGATGCAGCCCCTAACTGACCAAAATATACCCCCAAAAATGTGTAGGTGCATTAAAAGATATAATACAAATAACATATCTTTACTAATTAACCCATAAGCCCCGGGTTAGGGTGCCGCTGGCAGTATCCCCCACGCTGGGTAAATCGAGAAAAATCAAAACTTTTCCAAAAATGTTTTTAACCTTTTTAAATGATAAAACATTAAATATTAAGTATGATAAACTATGTATTGACCCTCTAGAAATTCCCCTAGCAGTGCTGAAGGAGGGAGCGGGGAGGGAGATAAGGGGACAGTGTTGTTTTTAATAATAATAATAATAATAATTGACGGTTTATTGAAAAAGTTCTGCAGCCCGAAGGCTGAAAATATACATTGGACATAAATGACTTATTACATACATTGGTGGTTTAACAAAAGCCTTCACTAGAGAAAGGTAAAGGAACATACAGTGAACATACAGATTATTGTAGGTGTTGAACAGCAAACTCGTAGTGTAGTAACTCCCTCCCAGATGGTGTTAGGAGGGACCTCACGTGGTGTAGTAGTTCCCTCACAGATGGTGTTATGAGGGGCCTCACGTGGTGTAGTAATTCCCTCACAGATGGTGTTATGAGGGGCCTCACGTGGTGTAGTAATTCCGTCACAGGTGGTGTTATGAGGGGCCTCACGTGGTGTAGTAATTCCCTCACAGATGGTGTTATGAGGGCCTCACGTGGTGTAGTAATTCACAGATGGTGTTATGCGGGGCCTCATTCCCTCACAGATGGTGTTATGAGGGGCCTCTGTAGTAATTCCCTCACAGATGGTGTTTGAGGGGCCTCAGTAATTCCCTCACAGATGGTGTTATGAGGGGCCTCACGTGGTGTAATAATTCCCTCACAGATGGTGTTATGAGGGGCCTCACGTGGTGTAGTAACTCCTTCACATATGGTGTTATGAGGGACCTGACGTGGTGTAGTAATTCCCTCACAGATGGTGTTATATGAGTGAGGTGTGGTCCCAGGCCTTCCTATCGTAGATGGATTAACACATGGCTGGTTGTTGGGTCTCACGGGCCGTTATCACTGGGTACCTGGTACCTCACTGTGTGAAGGTTAACTTGGGTACGACTGTTACTGTTGAGTTGTTCTCACTGACTTAAGCACTGTTCACCACTGTTCACCTCTGTTTAACACTGGTTCCATTCCTTTCCTAAGTTAAATAGTAACTTCTGGCGAGAACTTGTTGATATTCCGGTGGGGAGGAGGGTTCAGGGGAGGGAGTTGGTATGGGCCAACTTAACAGTTGACCTGGCTGCTCCGAGAGGAGTGCTAGGTATGTCTTGACCCTTCAGCTGATGCTCGTTGGCACCTATGCACTTACCAGCTATTTCTAGCTTGCCTTTGTGCCCAAGATGGCCAGTAATGCATATATTTACTGATCATAATATGTATTTGCTATAAGTAATTCATTTAGAATATTTTATATGCATTATTTTTCATAAAAAGTGCTTGGCAACACACACGCAGTCGATCGCCAGGCTGTCTGGCTGCCTTCGTGTTTGGTAGAGCAAGTACCGTATATCACGGCCTATAAGGCGGCGGGGTGCATAAGACGCCCCCCCCAAATTTCCATTTAAAAAGTAGCTTTTGAGCTCTATTTGCTGTATAAGACCAGTACCCCAAATGTGACACTTACCCACTGACTCAGTAGTCCTTTACCAACCATCCTTGATTTTTTAAAATAAGGCCAATTCACTTCAAGTAATGTCATCAAATTATACCCGCTGGTGTAGTGTAAACACTAGTGACGTCACTGAAGCGTGTTGGGAGTGTTCCCTCGTCTCGGTGGTGTGACTATTTATACAACATGTGGTTCAACAGCAACCACCGTATTCTAATTGTGGTGTTTCATTAGGATTTGAGTGAAAAAGGTTACCAGTATGTACTTACTACATACATTTATTACACATATATATATATATATATATATATATATATATATATATATATATATATATATATATATATATATATATATATATATATATACTGAATATACTATGTACAAAAAATGAATGTTCAATGAATTATTTATGGTGCATTAGGGTACTGGTCACTTCTGATGGGCTATAAATAGCCTTCTTTATCTCCCCTACATCTCACCCTGAGCCAGACGGAAGGGTCTTGGTAAATAACATGTTTGCTTATTTTCCATTTACTTTAAATAGATTTACCGAATTATTTGTTTTATTTATTTATTTATAATATACTGTAATATATTAAACACACTGTAATTATTTTCTTTAATTTATAAACTGTTTTGCGACAAAGGAATGTTCTCCAGTAGTGTTTCATTAGGATTTGAGTGAAAAAATATTACGTACTTACACAATTGTTCCTCTTACTTTGACAACACAACATACATACAGTATATTATTTCTCAGTTTTGATCTTTTTTTTTAATTTTTGTATTTATTTATAGTTAGTTACTTAAAATAAGGCCAATTCACTTCAAGTAATGGCATCAAATATTACCAGCTGGTGTAGTGTAAACACTAGTGACGTCACTTGAGCGTCTGTAATTAACCGTCGATAGTTTCAAGAATTAATGCACTCATTTACTGAATATTCTTTGGAAAAAAATAAAATTTAAATCAATTATTTATAGGAGATAAATATTATTATGAGTAAATATACCGATACCGGTATGCATTACTGACCACCTCCACGGCTAAAAATAGCCCAATCTCGCGGTCACTTTCCCTTTCTTGTCTCCTCACTGGCAAATGGGGGGGGCGTGGGGAGGGGTGTGTGATGATAGCTGTGTTTATTATAGGGGTATAAATCTCTTTTACGGTATGTTAGACAGGTTTATAATACATTTTTATTATTTTAATATACCGGTATTCTTAATTTGAATCCAGCTTGCCAAACGTAAGTTTCAGTATAAAATAATTAGTGGTAAGACCTTGTGAGTGGCTTACGATGTTTTCATCACCACTCTTGACACACTAAACCACAATATTTAAGAGGTAAGAATTTTAAACTTGGTGGTTTAGACGACCCCCTAACTTTGGGCAGATTTTTTTAATGTTCAAATTTCGTCTTATAGGCCGTGATATACGGTAATGAGTAAAATAATAATAATTCCACAAATAAATACACATCTAACATAATACTACACTACAATACAACTTCACTACTTTTAGCAATATTATTTTGATACAACATGATAAAATGGACAAACAATGAAACAAACAAAAGTTGGTAATTATGCTCAGGAAGCTTCCCTGTGGCCGAGCGTTTGGCATGACAGGCAAATAGTCATGCTGGAACCTGATTTCCCGCGCTGGTCATTTAAACAGTGGCGGGAAAAGGCGTGCGTCTTGGTACATCACCCGTGGCGCACTAGTCGGGTGTCTTAATATGTCACCCGGGGTGTAGGGGTTAATGATTAACAAATAAACAATGTACCATACTGTACAATATTGTATCATGAATGACAGTCATAGGAAAATGAGTGAGAGGCAGTGTCAGTCAGACGCAGTGGCTGGGAAGGTTGGAAGTTGGTGGGAGGCAGTAGATATCATGCTAATCTGCTCTGGCTAAAGCAAATCCATTTGTGAAATTGTGATTTAGGTGGTGATAATAGAGCTAGTGGTGGTGATCATGGAGGGGGAGATTGTGTTAAGTGGTAAGGAGATGGTGCATCAATAGGTTTGTTTAGTAACACTGCCAGACACAACTGAACAGCTGATGTCTACCCACAAAATTGAGTGTAAGTATAAATGAACAACGTCATATTCCTTCCACAGTATGTTACATAAATTTTAAATTATGGAATGAGAAAGTTAAAGGTGGAGGTGATTAGAGAGGTGGAGTGAAAGGAAGTGGTAACATGTAATGGGTGTGTTGCCAAATGCATGCTTATCCATGTTGGGAACATGGGAACATTCAAACAGAGAATATACACGTCTTCGTCGCTTGGCTGGATTAGGAACCTTAACACTCTTCTTGTTCATAGGTGCCATGGTGGAGGGTAAGCAAAAGTTACAAAAATTGTACCAAAAAAAAAAGCACAGAGCAGGAAACCATCTTCAAACACCAACCAAAACATGGTGGGAACAAATGCTATCGTTGGAAGCTGGCGCCACGAGCCGTGATGCCATCTCTTGCCATTCACTGCTACTGCTGGCTCTTGCAAACCCGCCGCTGTCCCATGATAATTCCGCGATAACCCAGATCAGTCAATGATAAGCGTACACATGGTTGCAATTGAGGCTACTGTGATAGCCAGATCAGCTATTTTTGGGTCCCGTGATTTTCGACGATACTTTCATTTAATTTCCAACATTTGGCAACATTTTGTCTGTATTAGAAATTTACACAGTATCAAAGAAAAGCAGACTATTGGACTGTTTCTTGATACATAATTTTCAGTTTCATAAAATTGTTCATTTCTTCACATTACTTATACATTCATTAACCCGACAATTTCTTTTCAGCTTGCCTCTTTAAAATTTCCTGTGATTCATTCCACTCTTGAAGCATTACCATTTTTAAGAATGATTACTTATATCCTTTCACTTCTTCTCCTCACTTGTGGTTTTTCTCTTTCTTTTTAATTGTTTTCATCCCTCTTCATCCCAATTAGGTAGCTCCTCTTTTTCCTCTTATGTTGAGCAGCTTGGCAGCTCGGATCATTCTCTCCATCATTTTATTACTTCTTTACTTTGCAGTATGTTTCCCTCTTTTATTCTTAACTCCCATTTCCATTTTTTCTTACTTACCCAATTTTCCTTCTTCCAGAACAGGTTATTATTGTCTTTAAAACATTGTGATAACCTGTTTTATCATTTTACATTTGCACTTTTTGTACATCTTCCTTCCTTCTCCTCTCAGCTTTCTGTACTCTCCCCTTCTTTCATCACTCTTTGCCTACAGCTGGCACTCATATACCTTTCTCTACTCCTTCAGTAGGAACATGGTGGTCAAGTGGATACAGCACTCGCCTCCTGTTCCAGGGGTCGGTTATTCGATTCCTGGGCACTCCCGATTCACCCAGCTGTAAATGGGTACCTAATCTTACAACTTAGGGAAGTGAATGCGGTTGAGCGCAGTGCCGACCATACTGCCTCCTTGTGTATTGAAGGCTTGTTATACAGTGTGCTGTATCCACACTGTCGCTAACATGTAGTCATGCTTAAGGGACCCACTTTTACTTTCTTTCACTCCATAAATAGCTTGCACTGCCGACCTCTCATCCCAACCTGTTTTCTTCTTAAATTTCCTTCCTATTTTCTTGTTCCCACAGATCTCAGCTTTTTTTTTTATCTACTTCTGTATCTGTTTGCTATATATTCCTAATGCACAGCTTTTACTTTCTCTCTACTGTATTAGCCAAACCCAGCAGAAGGTATAGAGAACAGCATACCTGCAGTAGTGAAGCGGACATTGTTAGTGCTTGAAGCCATCACTCGTGCCTGCCCTGCTCTTCTTGCTGCGCTCACACTCTCTGCTCGCCTCAAGTTCATCACTGGTGATATAAAAGGGGCAGCCACATCCTTGCAGTATGTTTTGGATAATATAGGTGAGTTGTCCCCCTCTTTGAATATTTTGGTCTTTGATGAAGTTTACTGTACTCGTACACACTTCCCTCTCCCTCCTTCATTTCATCTCCAAAAGAGTGGTAATCATTGATTGTTCCACTTTCTTTTTTTTCTTTTCTTAATATCAAACAATATCTGTATATATTAGCCTTGTCAGTAACTACTCTTTAGTCTGCACTTGCCCCTGAAGATGTGATTTACACGAACGCACTTGGGAACTTCGTGTTTACTTTTTTCCTATGTGGTTAACAGCACACACACACACACACCCACCCACCCACCCACCCAGTATAGTCTACATTTACGCGGTCAATTGAACCCATGGAGGTCCGCGTAAAACGAGAAACGCCTAAACGAAATAACAGAACATATGGGATTAATTGAAATAGAGACTGGGCCGACCCCCAAACTACACTTTTTCCGACACAATACGTACGTTGTAGTAAAAATAACATCTTAATTTTATGATGGTATGCACACGCAATTATTATTTAAGAGATATATCAATATTATTAGGTTTTTTAACACTTACATTAGTAGAAAAGATGGCTGGGCACACGGGGATGGGGGGTTGGTTCCGAGGCAGAGGGCAGATTATTGGCCCTCACCTGTATCACTTGTATCAATTGTATCACTATCCACCACAGAGGCTTACAGGGCCTCTTTGTCAAAATCCCTCAATGTCCATATCCTCACTATCACTCTCACTGACTTGGGCCGGCTGTGGTGGGTGGCGACTCTCACTGACTTGGGCCGGCTGTGGTGGGTGGCGGGTGAAGAACTCGGTAATGTTTTGATGACTGGGTGATCTTGTGCGCACCCTGCCTGCGCCACTTCTAGGGTAAATGATGAAATTTACCTCGTATTAAAACATTTCATTCTGGTAAGGCACCGCATAAATGACCAAATGTGTAAACAAAAACTGCTTAAAGCCAGACTATACTGTATATATATATATATATATATATATATATATATATATATATATATATATATATATATATATATATATATATATATATATAGTATTCCCGCCTAACGGTTTCATAACGCGTTTTATCATATACGCGGTGCCTCTGATGAACTTTCACTTAACGTTTTTTCCACATATACGCAGTGTCCATGCAGACGCTATTTTAGATTTGCCCACCCTGCCTGACTGCCTGTTTTAGCTCATAAAATTCATACAAATTACCGGCCAGAATATAATTTACATTGCTGAAATTCTTTTGGTGATCATTTGAATAAACATCATATTTTTGCATTAGACATACAAATTTTAGATAAAAATTTTTCTCAAATTAACTATAGTTATCTTTTGTGCAAAATATATGACATTTATATTCAAATATTCCTATCTTACAAAGGAATCCCGCAATGTCAATTATATTATCTAACTTTAATTTGGTATTATTTATTAAAATTTAGTGGTTATCACATCTCCTTGGGGCGGTTGGTGGGGGTGGGGGAGGGAGGGACAGGCCGACCATCTGTTACCCTGTGAAAATTTTTTTTTTTTTATTAACTGAAGATATTTGTTTTAGCTCATAAAATTCATACAAATTATCCAGTCTGAATATAATTTACATTGCTGGAATTCTTATAATTTGATGATCATTTTGAATATAAACATCATATTTTGCATTAGACATACAAATTTTAGATAAATTTTTTTCTCAAATTAACTATGTTATCTTTTGTGCAAAATATATGACATTTATATTCAATATTCCTAGTCTTACAGATATGTCAATTGTATTATCTAACTTTAGTTTGGTATTATTTATTAAAATTTAGTGGTTTTCCCCAAAATTTCTCTGAGAGGAAGAGCCAGTGGCATATGTGAGAGGAGGGAGTTGAGTCCATTATTTGAATAGACATTAACAGCTACTGTATTTCTCTTAAGTATTAATTGTGTGCATGTACCATCATAAAATAGATGTTATTTTACTACAACATAGGTATGTGCCTTCCAAAAGTGGAGTTTGGGGTCAGGCCGGTTTCTATTGAATTAATCCCATATGTTCTGTTGTTCTTAACTGATTTACTTCATGGACCTCTGGGTTCAATTGACAGCGTTAGTGAAGAATTTATATATAATATATATATATATATATATATATATATATATATATATATATATATATATATATATATATATATATATATATCTATCTATCTATCTATCTATCTATCTATCTATCTATCTATCTATCTATCTATCTATCTATCTATCTATCTATCTATCTATATCTATCTATCTATCTATCTATCTATCTATCATCATCTATCCATCTATCTATCTATCTATCTATCTATCTATCTATATATATATATATATATATATATATATATATATATATATATATATATATATATATATATATATATATATATACAGTACCCCTCCGTTAACGAACTCAATCCGTTCCAGAAGGTCGTTCGTTAACCGTTCGTTAACCGAAACCATTGTTTCAATGGGTTTTTGGGTAATTGGTTCCAGCTCACCGACCGAAAATTTCTAACTTCAACAAAATGGTAGAAAAATTCTACTTACTTTGAGGTAGTGTAGAAGGCTCCTGGATGATGATGATGATGATGCATTGAAGTGGAGGTGGAGGAGAAGGGAGAAGAGAAGGAAGTGGAGTGTGATATAGCATTTTTATCAGTTTTTTGGAAGGTGAGTCACCTTCCATGAAATGCCAGAACCTTTGGACTGGACAGATTCTCCACCATGAACAGATCCTCTCCTTCTGAAGTGGAAGGCTGAGGCTAGCATCATCCTCCTCTTAGTGGAAGGCTGCGGCTAGCATCTTGTTCCCTCTGCCTTTTACTTTCTCGAAGAAAGTGTCAATTGTGGTCTGTGGGGCACCTGTCTCCTCACCATTAACTTATGCTTCTAAAGAAGGAGACCACTGAGTCCTCAACATGACACAAAGTTAGTTCAGTTTTTTCCACTTCTAAGTGCTTTGGCCAGTTCCCGGAACTTCTCCTGTAAATTCACATCTTCAACTGTTTAGCTGACATATGGTCATCACTTTCTAATTTCCTCCTCACCACCGTCAGCCTCAATTCAGAATATCTCATCCAGTTGCTCAAGTCAGGAGAAGTTCCTCCTCTTGAGACATCACCAAGCTCTTCCACATCCTTCCTCCTCCACCTCCTGCCCACGATCGACCACGGACAATCTCCTGGTCCAACTCTGTTTCTTTCCTCAACTCTCAAATCATGGACTACTGATGCACACAGTGCTTCCATGAAGAATTGAGGTTCTATTGGAGACTTTCTGCCATAATGACACAATCAATTTTACAGCCTCCAGGACGTTGAATTGTGTCTTCCAGAACTGTTTCAGTGTTAGTTCGAGATCAAGGAAGTTGCCTGGATGACACCTCCTAAACATTTTCTTCATGTACAACTTCTTGAGTTGTTGATTACATTCTGTCCATTATTGTATGAGTGATGTAGTGTTTGGAGGCAAAAACAACACTTTCACAAAGTCAAATCTGATACTCCAAATTGCTGGCAAGGTCAGGGTCATGACCAGGATCATTATCCATGAGGAGAAGAGCCTTTAAAGGAAGCTTATTGGTGGTTAGGTAGTTTTGACAGGCAAACACATCAACAGCCCATTCACAAAGAATCACCCACACCCCATGCCTATGTTGGACTTCCACAACCCAAGCTTTGTTCTTAGTCACACTTTCTGTTGCTTCTGAACACCCTGCTTCAGAGTGGTAGATAGCATAGGCTTCTAGTCGAAACTTTGAAGCATTGGCACCCGCTAAATAGAGTGAGATTTGTCTTTCTATGGGTTTATGCCCAGGTAAAGAGGCTTCATCTTTGGTGATGAATGTTCTTTTGGGCATCTTTTTCAGAACAGCCCAAGTTTCGTCCACATTGAACACTTGCTGTGAAGATAATTTTCTTTCTTCCATCAGTTTTTAAATTCAACTAAAACTTTGCTGCCCCTTCTTTATCAGCACTAGCAGCCTACCCATGCCTAACAACACTTAAATGCTCTACTTCTTTTTTTCTAAATTTTTCGAACCAGTTTCTTATAGCCTCGAAAATCTTCAAATTCTGTTCCTGAAGAACCAGGTTGATCTGCCTTTAAATGTTATAAATGTCCTTGGCTCTTTTCATTAAATGTTCACCAGAAACTGAATCACCTTCATCTGTTTTCTCCCCAATCCAGATGATAAGTAACCTCAGTTTCTACGATTAGGTATCTACTTTTTAAACACTCTTGTAGATTTGTCTCTCACGCTCACTCTTTAAATTTGTCTTTTAGGCAAGAATTGCCTATTGTTATTTTCTATAATGCCATATCTCCTTGCATAGCGATTTGATTTAATGCCTTGTTCGTGTTTTTTATTATTTCGCTTTATTTGGATTGAATTGCTTTTCTGATCTCTTAGGGCCCCATGCTGGATTCGCTAAACAATGGTAACACGATTTTTCAAAGTTAAACTAGCTGTAAATAAAGAATATTTTTCTTAAAATAACACTGCACTGCACTATATATTGTCAATATGTAAAATAAATTTCAAAATGACCAATAATTGCCTGGAAACACAGAAAAAGCTGCTTAGTTGAAGATATCTCAAGCAAAAATGTTACCTCCAGTGAAACCAGAGAGAGACTGACGCCTGTTTGCTGTGTTAAGAGGCTGGATGCCAGCCATTAAACTAGTCACTTTTACCTTTCAATTTTGTTCACACAATTGTTAAAATGACTAAAAAAATTTAATATTAAACTTTTTAAAATTATTGAATAGTATAAACTTCTTTGATATTTACTAAAATAGTAAGGAATTTAAGCCCTAGAACCGATTAATGTATTATGACTGATACTAAAGCTGGCTGCTGTCTGGTCAGTGCAAGTTTAAACATGTTGAGGTCGGGTTCATAAGAACTTCTGCTCACCGAATTTTTTTTTCGTTAACCTAATTGAAGATCTCTTATGGAAGGCAGTTCAATCTAAATTGTTAACCTATATATATATATATATATATATATATATATATATATATATATATATATATATATATATATATATATATATATATATATATATATATATATATATATATTAGTTGTACTCCCACTTAACGTCAATTGAACTCCAGAGGGTCCTGCTATAAACCATAAGTGAATAACAGAACAGAGTGGGATTAATTCTAACAGAACCCAGCCCCACTTCAAATTCCACTTTTGGACGACAAATAACTATGCAAGGTAGTAAAACAACATCTTAATTTTATGATGGTAAGTGTTAATGCCAATTAATACTGCTTAAGAGAAATAGAGAAATACAGTCGCTAGTTAATGTCCATTCAAATAATGGACTCAACTCTCCCCCTTCTTCTCACACTACACTCACTGGCTCTTCCTCTGAGAAATTTTTTGGGGAAAACCAGGTATAGTAATAAATAATTCTCAAACTAAAGTTAGATAATATAATTGACATTGCTGATTCCCTTGTAAGACCAGGAATATTTTGAATATAAATGTCATATATTTTTTCACAAAAGATAACATATTTACTCAGAATAAACTTACATCTAAAATTTGTATGTCTAATGCAAAATCTATGATGCTTATTCAAAATGATCAGCAAATTGTAAGAATTCCAGCAATAAATTATATTCTGGCCGGATAATTTGTATGAATTTTATGAGCTAAAACAACATCTTCAGTTAATAAAAAAAATATTCTTCTAATGATTCACAACCAAAGTGATCCACCTTGCCTTCCCCTCTTCCAACCATCACGGGTCAGTCCCAACCCTCCCCACCCCCCACCAATCCTCCATTCAAGAGAGTTTTTGTAACATTTAGTATTAAATAATACCTCTGATTAAAAGTTAGATAATATAATTGACATTGCTGATTCCTTTGTAAGATCAGGAATATTTTGAATATAAATATATTTGGACAAAAGATATATAATTATTTAGAGGAACAATTTTTATCTAAAATTGTATGTTTAATGCAAAATATATGTTGTTTATATTCAAAAATGATCACCAAATTATAAGAATTCCAGCAATGTAAATTATATTCTGACCGGTAATTTGTATGAATTTTATGAGCTAAAACAACATTCAGTTAATAAAAAAATACAATTCTTCACGGGGTAACAGGATGGTCAGGTCGGTCGGGTCCTCCTCCCCCACTCCCACCCCCCACCAACCGTCCCAAGGAGATGTGATAACCACTAAATTTTAATAAATAATACCCTCAAACTAAAGTTAGATAATATAATTGACATTGCTGGATTCCTTGTAAGACCAGAATATTTCGAATATAAATGTCATATATTTGGACAAAGATAACACATAATTATTTCAGAGAACAATTTTTATCTAAAAATTGTATGTTTAATGCAAAATATATGTTGTTATATTCAAAATGATCAACAAATTATAAGAATTCCAGCCATGTAAATTATATTCTGGCTGGGTATCAGGCGAATTTATGAGCTAAAAACAGGCAGTCAGGCAGGTGGCGGGTGGGGGTGGTGCGACCGTAACAGCTCGAGCCGACACTCACCGTGATATGATGAAAAAATGCCGCTATGAAAGTTCAGCTTAAGTACAATTCTGTATATGCGAAAAACGCCATATGAAAGTTACAGCGGGTAAATCAAGGATATGTTGTACCCCACTTAACGCCAGTCAATTGAACCCAGAGGGTCCCGCTGCTAAGGAAAACCGCTAAGGAATAACAGAACATATGGGATTAATTCCAATAGAACCCAGCCCGACCCCCAAACTCCACTTTTTACCCATACAAATAACTATGTTGGTAGTAAAATTTATCTTAACTTTATGGTGGCATGAAAAACAAGTAATATAGAAGAGGTTAGGTTAGGAAGATAAAGGTTAATATAGGAAAAATAAAGAATAGGTTAAAAAACGAAAAATTTTTAAGGAACACTCACGTAGTAGAAGAGATGTACGGCATACGTGATGGAGGTTGGTTCCGAGGCAGAGGGCAGATTATTGCCCCTGAGGTGAATCACTATTATTGTGTAATCATCATTACTAGGTGAATCAATATCACTGTCACTTACAGTTGTTATGGCTTCCTGACAACTCTCAAAATCAACTTCACTCATCACTATCACTGGCTTGGGCTGGCTGTAGGTTGCGGCTTAAGAACTCGGTTATGCTTTGCTGACTGCTGGCTTTGATGTTTTCATGATACACCGCGGATGTACGGCTCCATAGCCTGCACCAGTCGGTATGGAAGACGCCAGCGCTCATCGTCAGTGTCGCGAAACAGGACTTAATTTTTCTTGTTAACTTATGACACACTTAATATCACTATGACTTAAACTAGGTTCTTCGGAGAATGACGACTTTCTCCTCCTTCTTCACTGGCGTTCTTTTCTTCCAACATCTCGCCGGCAGCTACTTCAGGATCTCTGATCACCTCCCATGATGTTTGCCAGGCCCTGGAGAAGCCTTCAGTTGCAACAGTCTGGCGAGCTTCTTCTGGCAAGGTCCACTGTTACTGCAACAGTCTGAACCTGACCAGTCATCACAGGTTCACTCCTCCTCTCACCTGGTATACATGCAACACATGTTCCATGCGTGATTTAATCGTGAAAGTAATAGACAGCAGATCCCATGCTCCACCAAGAAGTCTACAGCTTGTTTGACGTTAAACTTCTTCCAAAATTGTTTGACGAGAAGTTTGAGTCGCCGCGCCTTCTGTTCCTTGTCCTCGCCGCTTTTACTCTCGGCTGTCGGTGTCACCCGAAGCCATTTAACTCATCCTTGGTGTTGGTAGAGTCGCTCAGGAGCTGAATTCTTGCCTAGCAGTATGCAGCTTTAACATTGCAGATTAACTCCTGGTCCATGGGCTGGATTGATGACGAAAAGTTGGGAGGAAGGAATACTTTTTACGCTAGTGATTTATCCATAAGTAGGGGCTGTAGTGTCCAGGTGCGTTGTCAAGGAGCAACAAAATATTGAAAAGGAACATTCTGTTGCTCGCAGGAATTTCTGCACGCCAGGAACAAAAAGTTGTCAAACCAGAAGAGGGACAGAGAAGAGGACATCCACTTTACGCAGCGGTGCCAACTAGAAAGTGGACATTGCTTGTTCATGTCCATATTCTTGTAGGCGGCGGTTTGCGGGCTTTGTGAATCACCGATAACTTGGCTTCACAGGTACCGAGGCATTGCGGTAAACAGGACGGGTGATGCGCTCTTCTGCATCTTCCTCGCCCCTTACCTTGCTCGCAGACTGGACAACGGCGTCTTGAAGGTAACTTTTCCAGAAAAGACCAGATTCGTCCATGTTAAACACCTGTCGCCACTGTACTGTCCTTCTCCACCACGTGAAAACGGAGGAAAATCTTCAGTCAGCCGCACGTCAGTTTCCGCTTCACCAACAATGCTGATGTTGGTGACTTTGTTCCTCCTTCTAAACTTAGCAGCCAACCATGGAAGCATTGAAGGGTCGGCTCTGCACTTCTAGTTTACGTGTCACTGCTGGGCAAGAGTAGCCTGCCATGCATTCTGCACTGAGCTGTCCGGTCACCATGTTGGCGTCAAGGCCTGACGCACCAAATAACTCACCAGCAGCTTCACTTTGCCAGCACCCTGTTCTGGCAATACCTGGATAGAGGAAGCACCTGCAGACTTTGTGACTTCATGTGCTCCTTTATCTTGGCTGCATCCTTTCTTTATTGTACTAATCGAGATTCGCTGACGCCATGCTGGCGCCGCCGAGATCAACTTTGGCGCTTCTTCTTTTCTCCAAATCTTACACCACTGGTACTTCAGCTCAGAGTTTAATGAACGTCAAAGGTTCTTTTGGTTTAGTGCCGCTGTCCAGGTATGAAAGGTTTTCTCTGGGGTGGTGAACCGCGAAGCCATTTTACGGAACAATGGATGCTACACCCAGCGCGGCCTTGAGGATGAAACTGCCAAGCAGGTCAAGCGCCGCCTCCTCCCTCCCTCCTCCCCGGGTAGTCACGCCATAATACTTAAGCCACTACAGCTAGCAGTAGAGGGGGTAGGGCTGCATAATAATCACAGTCCGAGACGCTATATGACGCCAGTGATAACGCAACAAAGACACACTGGCAGAATTTACTACACAAGTACTCTAAGCGGAGGGGAGGGGAGGAGGGAGAGGCAGGCAGGCAGGCGGGCGGGGTGGGTGGCGCGGCGCGTGGTCACCCAAAAATAGCATCCGAGCTGACACTCTACCGCGTAGCCAGGAAAAACTCCAAGTGAAAGTTCAGCTTTGGCAAGGCACCGCGCGTAAAAACGCCAAGTGGCGAAAGCGCAAGCGGGGTATATATATATATATATATATATATATATATATATATATATATATATATATATATATATATATATATATATATATATATATATATATATATATATATATATATATATATATATATATATATATATATATATATATATATACACCCCTCACTTTACGCGGTTAATGTAACCCACAGGGTACCACGGAAAGTGAGAAACGCGTAAAATGAATAACATAACATATGGGATTAAATGAAATAGAGACCAGCTGACCCCCAAACTCCACTTTTTCCAACACAATACCTATGTTCTAGTAAAAATAACATCTTAATTTTATGATGGTACATGCACACAATTAATACTTAAGAGAAATAGAGAAATACAGTCGACAAGTTAATGTCCATTCAAATAATGGACTCAACTCCCTCCCCCTCTTCTCACACTACACTCCTGGCTCTTCCCTCTCTGAGAAATTTTGGGGGAAAAACCAGGTATAGTAATAAATAATACCTCAAACTAAAGTTAGGATAATATAATTGACATTGCTGGATTCCTTGTAAGACCAGGAATATTTTGAATACAAATGTCATATATTTTGCACAAAAGATATCATATTTACTCAGAGTAAACATTATATCTAAAATTTGTATGTCTAATGCAAAATATATGTTGTTTATATTCAAAATGATCATCAAATTGTAAGAATTCCAGCAATGAAAATTATATTCTGGCCGGGTAATTTGTATGAATTTTATGAGCTAAAACAAATATCTTCAGTTAATAAAAAAAAAATATATATTCTTCACGACATTATCTGTCAATCAAAGTACCCCAACTTGCCTCCCCCCCCTCTTCCAACCGCGCCAAATGGTCGGTCAGTCCCAACCCT
Source organism: Homarus americanus (assembly GCF_018991925.1). Classification (NCBI taxonomy): domain Eukaryota; kingdom Metazoa; phylum Arthropoda; class Malacostraca; order Decapoda; family Nephropidae; genus Homarus; species Homarus americanus. The sequence goes on from NW_024739403.1 coordinate 9,375,255, forward strand.
CCCCCCCCACCCCCCACCTTCCCTCCCTACCAGAGAAATGTTGGGTGAAAAAACTAATTTTAACTTTTAGTAACAAATAATACCTCAGACTAAAGTTAGGATAATATAATTGACATTGCTGGATTCCTTGTAAGACCAGGAACATTTTGAATATAATGTCATATATTTTGCACAAAAGATAACATATTTACTCAGAGTAAACATTATATCTAAAATTTGTATGTCTAATGCAAAATCTATGATGTTTATATTCAAGATGATCATCAAATTGTAAGAATTCCAGCAATGTAAATTATATTCTGGCGGGGTAATTTGTATGAATTTTATGAGCTAAAACAAATATCTTCAGTTAATAAAAAAAAAATATTCTTCACGACACTATCTGTCAATCAAAGTACCCCACCTTGCCTCCCCCTCTCCTCCAACCACGCCAGATGGTCGGTCCGTCCCAACCCCACCCACCAACCCTCCCTACAAGAGAAATGTTGGGTGAAAAACTAGATTTTAACATTTAGTATTAAATAATACCTCAGATTAAAGTTAGGATTATATAATTGACATTGCTGGATTCCTTGTAAGACCTGGAATATTTTGAATATAAATGTCATATATTTTGCACAAAAGATAACATATTTACTCAGAGTAAACATTATATCTAAAATTTGTATGTCTAATGCAAAATCTATGATGTTTATATTCAAGATGATCATCAAATTGTAAGAATTCCAGCAATGTAAATTATATTCTGGCCGGGTAATTTGTATGAATTTTATGAGCTAAAACAAATATCTTCAGTTAATAAAAAAAAAAATTCTTCACACCATGCCAGATGGTCGGTCGGTCCCTCCCTCCCCCCCATCCCCCACCAACCCTCCCTACCAAATGTGTGGGAAAACCAGAATATTTACCTTTTTAGTAATAAATAATACCTCAAACTAAAGTTAGGATAATATAATTGACATTGCTGGATTCCTTGTAAGACCAGGAATATTTTGAATATAAATGTCATATATTTTGCCCAAAAGATAACATATTTACTCAGAGTAAACATTATATCTAAAATTTGTATGTCTAATGCAAAATCTATGATGTTTATATTCAAAATGATCATCATATTGTAAGAATTCCAGCAATGTAAATTATATTCTGGGCGGGTAATTTGTATGAATTTTATGAGCTAAATAAAAAAAAAAAAATATTATACTTCACCGCGTATATGAGTAGATGAACCGCGTTAAGTGAAAGTTCGGTTCTGGCGAGGCACCGCGTATATGAGAAATCGCGTTAAGTGAAACTGCGTAAAGCGGGGTAATACTGTACTGTATATCACAAAAACTGATTCTTAGAAAAAATTTCATTTTGTTTTTGTTTTTTCCCCTCTATTCCATAGAAATACCATTATTTGTCTATCTTATAACCTCTTATTGTCTTCTTATTATTATGTAATTTTGTCAGTGAACTATTAGCACCATAATTGATTCATACCTTAATAAGTTAAATGAAATCTCTGAAATTTAAGTCATTGCACATTTGTCCTTATTTTCCTTTGTTATTAAAGATATGAGAAATATACAGTAAAAGTCCAAAAATCCGGATGCCAGGAATCCGGACCACCCGAGAATCCGGACTTTTCGAAAACTCAAACTTTTTAAATTTAGTGGGCTTTTGTGGGTTATGTGAATGAATGGAGCTGCTTTAAAAAATTAATTTACATAATTCTAATAATAAAAGTAATTGTAAATTATAGGTAGCTAATTTTGTTAGTTTTGTAATTAGCTTGAACTGAAATGTAAAATTTGAGGCACTATAAATCTTTTGTGTGTATGTGTGCATGAGTGAATGCCACAGCTGCACAGCGACAACAAACGACCACACGATCGCCACTTTAAAACAAGCAATCAAACTGTGACAACGTATGTAATTTTGAGTCCTACTATTTCCATGTACAGAGTACAAGCCCATAATAATGGCCACTAAAGTAGATAAACTTCATTGTGTGAAGAGAAAGAAGAACACATTGAAATTGAGTGACAAACTTGAAATAATTAAGAAACTAGAATGTAATGTGAGCAATGCTGTTCTAATGGAAACATACAACATTGGAAAGTCTACAATTTATGATATAAAAAAGGAAAAGAATAAAATTCTAGAATTCACAGCTTCTTCTGAGCCTTACATTAAAATTGCTGAAAGAAAAAGTTTACATTGGCCCAAATTAGAAAATCTTGATAAAGTGTTGCACGAATGGTTTTTGTTAAAACGATCAGAAGGTATGGCAATTTCTGGGCCGATGCTTATTGCCAAAGCAAAGTCTTTTAAGGAGCAAATGAACATTGAATCAGAGTGCGCATTTAGTGATGGATGGCTTAGGAATTTCAAGACTCGTCATGGTATTAGACAGTTTGTTTACATTTTTGTCTAGTGCTGACTTTATTTTTCTTTAAAACTGCTCGTTTTGATAAATGAAGCATGCTTTATTTGCTAATGAATAAACTATCAAAATGTACATGTTCATCTCTTCTTTATTCCTCCTTAAATTTTAGTTTTAAAAGTACTGCCTGAGAATCCGGAAAATCTGAAAATCCGGACCGACCCAATCCCCAAGCAGTCCGGATTTTTGGACTTCTACTGTATGTGGATATAAATGTCTTTATAAATGTATTTTGGCATAATAGACACAAAAGCAGCTATTAATGACTTTTCTGCTTGATTAATGGCAGTTCAGTTGCATATAGGAAGGAAGGTGATATATAGATCAATAAATAATAAAAGTCATGGAATGAATTGTTCAGGGTACGTTACTGAATTTTCTTGGAGGGCTGGAAGAAAATAATTTCATAATTGGGTTAAATTATGGATGAATGAAGGATTGATTAAAGATGAATACATACAGTATATATCTGACTGTCAGAGTGATTTGTTATAAGGAATTCCAGTCAATTGGAAGATGCGATCCTCTGTGCTTCAGTTAACATGGATGGATTAGTTTTTTATGGGACTTGTGCATGAGAATAATTAAATAGTACTTACTGTTAGTATGGTAATGTATATTGTCTTGTAATGTACTTCATCATTTTTAACATTGCCTTGTTCCATTCGTTCATATTTTACAAATTCATAGTTGTTGTTTTTTATTTATTTTTTTCAAGAAATATACTTTTATGAAATGAGATATTAATGTAATGAAAGAATAATAAAATACCTTAGAATGTTTCTAATTCAAATCTGTATTTTACATTCTTTGCAGATTCTACTAGCTCAGACGCTCACTTGTTAATGGCACAGATTCAGTTATATCAAGGCAACTACAAACAGGCTCAACAAAGTCTAGAAGTGGGCCTTTCTTATAATTTTGAGGTCAGTCATTTATTGTTCAAGGTCAGCTATTGTATTTATTATACCTCTCGCCATTGTGTCATGGGTTCAATCTCTGGCTTAGGTCAGATATAAGAGGGGTAGTATCTAATGTGACCTTACCAAATATCACAGGTATTCTCTGGGCACTGTATTTTCTTCCTGTCCAAATACTGCTGTGTCTTATCTGTAACAATTAATCTTAACAATTTGTATAGGATATTTGTGTAATAGTCTTTAAAAAGACTGGGGGTTGTGCAGTTTCTAATATTTTGTGTTTACATCTCCTCTGTATGGAGCAGTTTTATGGGTCCACAACATTGTGTACATTTCCCTCAGAATATAATATGATTAATGTGGAAAGAGCAGACACTGATAAAATCAATGCGAATTGAGGACAGTGATTGCAGCTCATAGTTGTGTTATATTTTTGTGGGCTCAATTTAAATATAAGTACAATGAAAGACAAAAGTCGTGTCGTGAAATTGGGTGAAAACATTTGCCGAAGGACTAAACTTTTGGTGTGCTCTGCCTTGTGGTAGGGGGGCTCTCATAATGTTTCACCAGTTATATTTAATCTTCGGACAAAACCGTGACACGACTTTTGTCTTTGATTGTATCTTGTTTTGTTTTTGATGAGCATCTTTGTGGATCCTTCTTGCCAATTAGTATAGTATGGACCATGACTGTGAGTGTCACCCCATGCAAGAAGAAGTTGATGCCATTACATCTGATTTGGGAGATGAGGATGACTCCCATACACAATGACAGTGAATATGGTGGCTTTACTCAAAATTTAGATAATGAATTTAGTGATTCTGAGGGGAATTTGATTGACAAAGATGAGGAATTTACTGGCAGAGCTGGGATATCTTCCATTCCATGTGTCAACCCATGAGTCTCCCACCTGAGATTGGAGGGAATCTTTGTTTACTCTTTCCCAACCTCTGAACTTTGGTGATGTAAATCAAAATTTTATTTCCTTTTTAGGGTTGATAGTCAGTAAAAATTGAAACCAATTTAATTATTTATTTGTTATTTTCCTAATGTCAACTATATTCTTCGTGCAGGTGCGAGAACAACCAACTTATCACTTGGTGCGTGCACGGGTCATGAAGAAACGAGGGCAGTATCTTGAAGCAATTAATACGTTGAAGGCATGTCTCAATATCGCCAATACTCGACCCACTAGTAAGTTGTTCTCTATACTGTCTATAGTGTATGTATATTGATCTGTTGCGGATGAAGAGGATTTCCTTTTATATTAAAGCTACATCAGGCTGAACTTTATTAATCCAGAATTTAGGATCCAGCAGATAATACCAGAGTACAAAGTAAAACAGAAGAAATGACAGAAAATCTCTAATATTGAGTAGATTGGGAAAGATTCTATCTGTGATATTGCATAAGTGATATCTCCATGAGCCGGAACAATTGGTGCAGAGCACTTCCGGTTTATGAGAGATATCCGAGTAATGAGACGACTCTCTCAAAGCCAGAAAATATCCTTCATCCCTGGAATTTTCCGGGTAATGAAAAAATATTCTCGGAAGTTCCACAAATTTGTTATTATTCATCTATCGAACCCAAAAAAATGTCCCCCATACCCGGAATTTTCCGGAATTTTGTTCTCGGAATACCGGGAAAATGCGCCTAATTTTCATCTCAAACCCGGAAAAAACATCCCCATCCGTGGAATTTTCTGGGTGTTGGGAACATTTTCTTGGAATTTTTTCAGAAAATGTCCCCCTTGGAAAATCATTCCCAAAGTTGGAATTTACGGAAAATTCTGGCTTTGGGAACGATCTTTCGAGAAAATTTCAATTCCAGCTATCGGGGAGTTCCGGGTTTGAGGAATTCCAGCTAACAGATATATTACTGTATGTGAATCACATTGATTTCATATATAAGTTTGTTCCATTTCATGTAAGCCATGATTGTTTCCAGTGCTTGTACATTCCCATCATTCTAAACAGTTTCAATCTTACTGAATTTACAGGTAAACGATTTTCAGTACAAGGGGTCCCCATTACCTGTATTTGTACAGTGATATCTCCATTACTTGGAACAATTAGTGCAGAGTGTTACAAGTGAGCTAGTTAATTTAATGTTGGGTCCACCCGTAGAGGCCAACTCGTAACAAAAGTAAGGTAATTTAAGAAAGATTCCAGGGGAAAAGGGTGGATTTATACAAAGGAGGAGTTTTTAATATTTAATAGCAATAATGACTAATTATAAAGACAAATCTTAACCGCTAACCCTACACCAGTGCCCTAACTAAACATATAAATATCCTAACTAAATACAAACTAGAATATGGGTAACAAGAGCAAAGAGAAGCCAGAGAAAAAATTTAAGCCATCTACATACTTCTCTCTGCAATGAATGTTCTGGTACGTGGGATGATTAAGGCGGTCACCTGATGCGTGGGATCCTGGGGAAGGTAGAGGTCCTTAGGGCGAGTCACTATTCCAGGACAGAGGATGAGAGTGAACTGCTTTTCAGGATAAGATACAGGTCCCTAGTCACTTTGGTGGCTCATGGGAGAGCTAAAGTGTTGTGGTAGAGGCTAGGGAGACGTGTCAGTGATATTATTGGGCTGGCGACTCTTGCTCCAACATCGTGATATGGCAAGGAAGTGTTGTTAATTGCCGACCACCAGTTGGCATTGACCCAGGCGACAAGGTGGTCCTGTTACCGACCCCTAGATGGCGTTGACCCAGGTGGAGGGATGTGACAAGAGGTATCCTGAGGATGAGAGATTTCATGGTAATGAGATGCCTCTCAAACTCTAAAAAATCCCACATCCCCAAAATTTTTCCGGGCAGGAGAAAGTTTTCCAAGAGTCTGAACTACATGTCTCATCTTGATTCTAAACTATGCATCTAATCATCAGTGGGGGCTTATTTTACTCGGGTCTCACCCGTGCGAGGCTATCGCTTACGCAATTTGTTGAAATGTAACCACAGTTATAGCATACATGGAAAGCTATGGGTAGCTCAGGTAGAAGTATAGCATTAATTTAACGATCTTTTGCATATTTAGGTTAATTGGACAAAAATAGGGCTCTGGGTCACTGGAATTACCGAAAAATCCAGTGCTTGTGAGTTAGTGAGTGCTGGCAACATTATTAGGGACAGCAAGAATGATCAGCTGATACTGCTCTGTACTGTAAACAAGAGCCTGCAACAGCTCATCTCAATTGAATTGAATTGAAACAGTTTATTTAGCCAGAAAAACACTGATACAGAGTGGATAATAATAACAATATTAACATGGCTGAGCCAGTTGAGAACCTGAGCTCTCTTTTAGGCACCTGATATATACTATACATTTATCTCAAGGAAGTATTATGTAACATTTAGTAATATCTGGAATAGTACAATAGCATGGTGGTAATAAGAACATCTCATAATGTTACCACGGTTATCACTTCAACCATCTGGGGGGTTCTGCTAAATAAAATCATCTAGTTTTAGTCAGAATAAAATCCTTAGTGCCACAACGCCCACTGGTGTTAACCTTGATTAGTCTCTACTAACTGTTGTTATTAATGGCTTTAACTGACTTGAGCTTACAGATGTTAACTCAGACCTATCAGGTGCTGACTACAGGTGCCAGTCTACCTCTCCTCTCCTTCTCCCTCCCCTCCCCTCTCCCTCTACCTCCCCTCTCCCCCTCCCCCTCCCCCTCTCCCTTTCCCTTTACCTCTCCCTCTCCCTGTCCAGTGGTCAGGGTTTCTGGTAGTCAACACTGTCATGTTATTAGTCACTTGATAAGTTTATGACAGAGTTGTATTTTGTCCTGAATACTGATAATTTTGTGATGGTTTAGAAGTATTTTTCTTTTTACATTAATGATTAGCAAGATAACCACTCTAGCTGTTCATTAGATAATGGAAATGTATCAGGAATTATTCATGACTGAGGAAAATGATGTACAGTCAACCCTCACTTTACTCGGTCCCACATTCCACGTTTCCACGTTTACTCGGTACCCTGCCGAAACCGGAATGCTCACATTCCGCGGTGCGTGTACCCCTTTACACGGAGAGCGGCTGGCGAGCCTCACCATTTTTGGATCCAAACCTCCCGCCATCTCTCCTGCCCTCTCCCGCCATCCGCCATGTTGTGTAAGCGGCGCGAGTAGGTTGCGCAGTGTGTATCTTTGTTGCGTTATCAGTGACGTCATATGACGTATCGGACTGTAATTGGGCCATGCATCCTTACCTCCCTCCGCTGCTAGCTGTGATTGGTTTAAAGTAATATGACGTGTCTACCCGCGGGAGGGAGGGAGGAAAGACAACGCTTGACCTAGCCGCGGCAGTTTCATCCCTCCAGGCCACACCGTGTAAACGTGCATCCATTGTTCTGTAAAATGGCTTCCGCCGGACCACCCCCCCCAGAGAGAAACCTTTCCTTATCTGGACCCAGCCGCCCTAAGCCAAAGAAGACACGACGTTCCTTAAGCTACGAAATTAAGTATAAGATCATACAAGAGTTGGAGAAAGGAACAAGACAGGTTGATCTCGCACACCAGCATGGTGTTAACAAGTCTATGATCAGGACAATTAAGAAGGATGCAGCCAAGATAAAGGAGCACATGAACATCACAAAGTCTAGAGGTGCTTCTATGATCAAGTATTTCCACAACCAGGTGCTTCTCACGACGGAAAAATTGCTTGTGAGCTACTTGGTGCGTCAGGCGCGACGGAACATGGCGGTGGACACGCGCTCAGTTAAGGAGTACGCACGTGAACTGTATGCTGCAGTGTCACGAAAGATGGGAATTACGGAGCCCAAACCCTTTAATGCTTCCTCTGGGTGGTTACAGAGGTTTAAGAAGAGCAACAAGATCACCAATATCAACATTGGTGGTGAAGAAGCTAGTGCTGACCGTGTTGCGGCTAGGGAATTTCCTCCGTTTTTACGTGAGATTATGGAGGAAGGACAGTACACCGACGACCAGGTGTTTAACATGGACGAATCTGGTCTTTTTTGGAAAAAGCTACCTTCCAAGACCTTCATTGTGAAGAATGCCAGCAAGTGTCGGGGCCGGAAGTTGCAGAAGGAGCTCATCACCGTCCTCTTTACCACCAATGCCTCCGGTACCTGTAAGCTCAAGTTATCGGTGATCCACACAGCACGCAAGCCTCAAGCCTACAAGAGCATGGACATGACCAAGCTAAATGTCCACTGGCTGACCGCACGTAAGGCGTGGATGTTCTCTACACTGTCCCTCTCCTGGTTTGATCGTCACCCCAACGTAAAAGTGCTCTTCCTTCCTCCCAACACTACGTCTATATTACAGCCTATGGACCAAGAGTTAATCTGTAATGTAAAAGAGGCATTCTCTACTAAAAAATTCAAGCTCCTGAACGACTACACCAACACCAGGGAAGAGTTGCGTAACCTGAGTGACACCAACACCGATAGCAAGAGCAAAGACGACAAGGATCAACAGTTGGCAGAGCAAGAAGTACTTTTAAAACAATTATGGAGAATATTCAACATCAAGAAAACTGTGGACTTCTTGGTGGAGGCATGGGATCAGCTGTCTGTAGCAACTGTTCGTCACGCATGGAGACATGTGTTGCAAGGCATTCCGGCCGCAGGCAGAGTCAATCTGTGACTGGTGAGGTTCAGACTGTTGCAGTAGCAGTGGACCTTGCCAGAGAAGCTGCGCAGAGTGTTACAGCTGCAGGCTTCTCCGAGACCACCAACGACGACATCCTGGAGGTGATTAGGGATCCTGATGTGACTACCGACGAGATGGTAGATGATGATGACGTCAGTGAAGAGGCAGGTGGTGCGTCATCCCAAGAAGAACGCCGCTTATCCCATAGCAATGTTAGGGGTGCCATCAAGTGTATCGAGAAAGCCAAGCTTCTCCTTTCCGATGACCCTGACGCAAACAGGTATGAAATCTTCACTACCCAGCTGTTGCAGACTATGGAGCCCTACATCAAGGCTTATCACGACAACATAAACACCAGCCGTCAGCAAAGCATAACAGAGTTCTTCGCCCGCAACCCACCATAGCCAGCCCAAGCCAGTGATAGTGACAGAGGTAGAGACAGTGATGATGACTTTGAGGGATTTGTCAGGGAGGCTCTGACAAGTGTGGATGACAGTGATGGTGACTCACCTGAGGGCCAGTAGCCTGCCCTCTGCCTCGGAACCAGCCTCCATTCCCGTACGCCGACCCATCTCTTCTACTAACGTAAGTGTTAACCCCAACCTTGTTTCTTTCTAACCTAACCTTCAGTTTATTGACTGTTCCCTTCTATATTATGTGTGGGTGAATACCATCATAAAGTTAAGATGTTATTTTTAGTAAAACGTAGGTATTGTGTCGGGAAAAAGTGGAGTTTGGGGGTCGGCCCGGTCTCTATTTCAATTAATCCCATATGTTATGTTGTTCACTTTACGCGGGCCGCTGTGGGTTGAATTAACCGCGTAAAGTGAGGGTTCACTGTATTATTTATTTGTTTTATTTTATTTATTTTTTTGTTGATTGAGTACCATATATACTCGTCTATAACCCCCTTCGTATATAGGTCGACCCCGATTTTTTGACCAAGAAATCGTTAATTTATGATATTCCTCGTTTATAGGTCGACCCAAGTTTTTGAGGGTAAAGGAACAACAAAACTTTCAGAAAAACACTACGTCCTATGAACTTGTTTACCATTTATTATTACGACACTTTACACTGAAACGCGGGTAGTTTCAACAAAAATATTGTATATTTCCATTCAAGTATTTATTCAAGTCAATTAGGAGGGAATATTATTGTAATACAACAGTTTTCTAACTAAACCATTTGAAAAGCGATTACGGTAACATATTTTGAACGAAAGAAAGCGAAAGTCATTGTTTTCTTCACAATTTTATCCCACTTTCCACTGTAATACGTACGTCATTTCAGCAAAAAATATTACATTTCCGTGAATGTATTATATCAACCACAGTATGAATAGAATATCACTAATATAACAGTATTTTAACCGAAAACTATTAAAAAAACGAGTAACATATCTTGAACATCGAAAGGTTTGGTAAAGTCTTCTGTTTTCGTCATGTAGTTTATCCTAATTTACATTGAAATACATCACGTTTCAGCAAAACTACTATTTTTTTCAGAGAATATGGAAATTAATATTTTTGCTGAAATGACGTACGTATTATAGTGGAAAGTGGGATACAATCGTGACAAAAACAATGACTTTCGTTTTCTTTCGTTGAAAAGATGTTACCGTAATCGCTTTTCGAATGGTTTCAGTTAAAAACTGTTGTATTACAATAATATTCTCTCCTAATTCACTTGTGATGTAACAGTTTTTTAACTGAAAACGATTCGAAAAACACGTGTACCGTCTAGCTGATACGGCAGAGCCCTTGTCGCGGAGGCTTTGTGTTTGCATCGGCCCTTCTCAAGCAGCTTTTAATTTTAGCGTACGTTGAAATTGTGTTTACCGGTATATTTTTATTTTCTTGCTTCTTATTTTCCAGAAATATGACAAGTTTGTATATAATACAATGTTACGGTACTTTTAATTAACAAGTATTCATTTTTAAAAATACAGAAGACACCAAACAAATACCAGTACTACGGTTATTTGCGTGACTCTCCCGCCAAAAAAGACCAAACAGCTGGTACTCTCTCCCTCAGCCCTACCAAAAATAGCCCAACGACATCTTTCTTCTTTATTCTCTTCCAATTTCTCACTTTAACTGGTATTTTTTACTTCATATTGCCTACATCAGATAAACTACAGTAATTGAGGTTAGACACTTATAAATTTGATTACCGGGTCCTGGCAGGTGCCGTTAGAACCACCTGACCCTACCAACAGTGTTGCAAGTCAGACAGCATTTTTTTAATCATCCATGTGCACGAGAAAGGATGGATGGATGAAGGCGGCATACAAATATGGCTTAAAAAAGTCTGGAACTTTAGACCAAGGGGACTGCGCAAAGAAAAAAGTCTTCTTGTGTGGGATATGTTTCGGTCACATCTTGTTGACAGTGTTACTGCTGGGATTAGGAAGGAAAACACTGATACAGCTGTGATTCCTGGTGGATTAACAAGTCTTGTCCAACCACTGGATGTTTCCATAAACAAACCATTTGAAGATGCGGTAAGAGTGAAGTGGAACAACTGGATGATAGAAGGCGATAAGACATACACAAAGGGAGGCAACATCCAAGCTCCATCACTAGCAACATTATGTGAATGGATTGTAGAGGCCTGGGGTGCAATCAGACCAGAAATTGTGGTGAAATCTTTTTAGAAATGTGGGATTTCGAATGCTCTTGATGGAACAGAAGACGACTTGTTGTGGGATTATGAGGCTAATGAGAGCGTGAATGAGGATGAAGATATTGAGGATCCTATGGCTGATGATGGTGTTGATCCATATGACGATGCTGTTCAGGGAGAGGACTGGGAGGAGCTGTTTGGCACTGCAGATGATGACAAGGAAAATGATTTTGATGGATTTTAATGAAAATATTCAGAAATATGGTATCGTAGTATTTATTCAAGTCAATTAGGATAGAATATTATTGTAATACAACAGTTTTTTAACTGAAAACCATTCGAAAAGCGATTGCGGTAAAATCTTTTGAACGACGAAAGAAAGTGAAAGTCATTGTTTTCGTCACAATTTTATCCCACTTTCCACTGTAATACGTACGTCATTTCAGCAAAAATATTACATTTCCATATTTATTTCTGAGAATATATTCATTCAGGCACAGTTAAGGTAAAATATACTTGTGATGTAATATTTCAATGAAAATATTTATAAATAAGGTATCGTATTTTTCTTTTGTTTCAAATTTAATTAACAAAGATTGATGTTTCAAATTTAATTAACAAAAATTTATGTATCTATAAATAAACTTTTAAAAATGAATACTTCATGTTTTACATACTCCTGTGAATACCATACCATGCATTTGGCTACTTTGGGCTTGCTATGATGACGCAAGAGATCTGCCCTGGCAACTGTACCGACACTCACAGCGGGTGGTGCGTTGGTGCGTCGTTTCCATTGTTTACTGGTAGTTACTGGTAAATATTTTTCAACCTAACGAAACTATTACCCGTATAGAGGTCGACCCCCAACTTTTTGCCAAAAAATTTGGTCTTAAGAACTCGTGCTATACACGGGTATATACGGTACTTGATTTTGAGGGAAAATTAATTAATTTTCATTATCTTTTATTAACCCTGCACCAAATGAACGTAAATAATATGGGAATTATGATGAAATTGCATGCTGCCGTTATAAAGGGATTACGGACTGCTGGGTCAGAGGTGGTGAGTTGTCCCTCCTCCTCCGCCACCCCTCCCCTACACATCCAAACATAGTTTTGTATCTTAATACAAAATATAATTCATATTTTATTCCTATTATTCTCTCATCTTAACTTATTTCATAATACAGTAATACCCCGCTTTACGGGGTCAATTGAACCCGCGGAGGCCTGCGTAAAACGGGAAACACGTAAATGGAACAACAGAACATATGGGATTAATTGAAATAGACTGTGCCGACCCCCAAACTCCACTTTTTCCCGACACAATATGTACGTTTTAGTAAAAATAACATCTTAAGTTTATGATGGTATGCACACACACATAATATAGAAGAGAAGTATCAATAAGGTAAAAGAAAAATCAAGGTTTAACACTTACATAAGGTTAGGTTATGTTTTAAAAAATCAAGGTTTAACACTTACCTAAGGTTAGGTTATGTTAGGAAAAATCAAGGTTTAACACTTACATAAGGTTAGGTTATGTTAGGAAAAATCAAGGTTAGGTTTAACACTTAGGTTAGTAGAAGAGATGGGTCGGCGTACGGGAATGGAGGCTGGTTCCGAAGCAGAGGGCAGGCTACTGGCCCTCAGGTGAGTCACCATCACTGTCATCCACACTTATCAGGGCCTCCCTGACAAATCCCTCAAAGTCACCATCACTGTCTCTGTCTATGTCACTATCACTGGCTTGGGCTGGCTGTGGTGTGTTGTGGGCGAAGAACTCGGTAATGCTTTGTTGACGGCTAGTGTTGATGTTGCCGTGATACACCTTGATGTACGGCTCCATAGTCTGCAACAGCTGGGTAGTGAAGACTTCATACCGGTTACCGTTAGGGTCATCGGAAAGGAGGAGCTTCAGTTTATCTGCACACTCAATGGCACCCCTAGCATTACCATGCGTTAACTTGTGTTCTTCTGGGGTTGACGCACCACCTGCCTCTTCACTGACGTGATCGTCTTCTAACATCTCGTCGGCAGTTACCTCAGGATCCATGATCACCTCCAGGATGTCTTCGTTGGTGGTCTTGGAGAAGCCTGCAGCTGTAGCACTCTGCGCAGCTTCTCTGGCAAGGCCCACTGCTACTGCAACTGTCTAAACCTCACCAGTCACAGGTTGACTCTTACTCCCACCTGGGATATCTTGCAACACATGTCTCCATGCGTGACGAACCGTTGTTACAGACAGCTGATTCCATACCTCCACCAAGAAGTCCACAGCTTTCTTGACGTTAAATTTCCTCCAAAAGTGTTTGACGAGAACTTCTTGCTCTGCCAACTGTTGTTCCTCGTCCTCGTCACTCTTGCTATCTGTGTCACCCAGGTTACGCAACTCATCCTTGCTGTTGGTACAGTCATTCAGGAGCTTAAACTTCTTTGCAGAGAATGCAGCCTTAACATTGCATATCAACTCCTGGTTCATGGGCTGGATTAATGACGTAGTGTTGGGAGGAAGGAAGACCACTTTCACGTTGAGGTGACGATCCAACAGTAGGGGCGAGTGTCCTGGTGCGTTGTCAAGCAGCAACAAAATCTTGAATGGAACATTCTGTTGCTCACAGAATTTCTTCACTTCGGGAACGAAACAGTCATCAAACCAGGAGAGGGACAGAGCAGAGAGCATCCACGCCTTACGTGCAGTCAGCCAGTGGACATTTAGCTTGGTCATGTCCATGTTCTTGTAGGCGTGTGGCTTGCGGGCTGTGTGGATCACCGATAACTTGAGTTTATAGGAACCGGAGGCATTGGTGGTAAAGAGGACGGTGATGCGCTCCTTCTGCAACTTCCGGCCCTGACACTTGCTGGCAGACTGGACAACGAAGGTCTTGGAAGGTAGCTTTTTCCAAAACAGACCAGATTCGTCCATGTTGAACACCTGGTCGTCGGTGTACTGCCCTTCCTCCATAATCTCACGTAAGAACGGAGGAAAATTCCTAGCCGCAACACGGTCAGCACTCGCTTCTTCACCACCAATGTTAATGTTGGTGATCTTGTTCCTCTTCTTAAACCTGTGCAGCCACCCAGAGGAAGCATTGAAGGGTTTGGGCTCTGCAATTCCCATCTTACATGACACTGCTGCGTACAGTTCACCTGCGTACTCCTGAACTGACCTCAAGTCGACCGCCATGTTCCGTCTTGCCTGACGAATCAAGTAGCTCACAAGTAAATTCTCCGTCTTGAGAAACACCTTGTTCTGGCAATACTTGATCATTGAAGCACCTGCAGACTTTGTGATGTTCATGTGTTCTTTTGTCTTGGCTGCATTCTTCTTTATCGTCCGGATCGTAGATTCGTTCACGCCATGCTGGCACTCCAAATCAACTTGTTCTTGTTTCTTTCTCCAACTCTTGGATAATCTTGTACTTCACATCGTAGCTTAGGGCACGTCGTATATTCTTTGGCTTAGGGCGGCAGGGTCCAGGTAATGCAAGGTTTTTCTGTTGTGGTGGTGGTCCGGTGACAGCCATTCTTATGGAACAATAGATACCGGTAAACACAGTGTGGCCGGGAGGGGTGTAACTGACGCGGCTAGGTCAAGCAGCTTCATCCCTCCCGTGTCAGGGCACGTCATTTTATATTAAACCAATCACAGCTAGCGGCGGAGGGAGGTAAGGATGCGTGGCCCAATCACAGTCTGATACGTCATATGATGTCAGCGATAACGCAACAGAGGCATCCACTGCGCAACCTACTCGCACAGCTTGCCCAACATGGCGGGATGGCGGGAGGTTTGAATCCAAAAAGTGCGGCGCGGCAGGGCCACCAGCCACTATCCACGTATATGAGTAGATACACCTCGTAAATTGGGAATTCCGGTTCTGGCAAGATACCGCGTAAATGTGGAAATGCATAAACGAGAACCGCGTAAAGCGGGGTATTACTGTATTTCCAATAATAATTGTAAACGCCTTGGTTAAGGACGTTCAGGTAATGGGCAAGTCGAAGGAAATGATTGAAACCCTCCTTTTGACGCATTCAATATTTATTGATGTGGTCAAAACCTGCAGAGTAGAAGGCGTTCATCAATATTACATGGTGATCCATCTGATACGTAATTAGTTAGTCTCACAATTTTATCTTATTTACAATTTATTAGACATAGTGACATAACACAAAGCTCATAACTCCAATAATCTTAGCTATGCTTACGCTTCATTCTGTATTGTCTTATTACTCCAGATAAGGCAGAAATGAGTAGGCGTAATTAGTCAACAATATTTCAGTACTGAGGGGTATGTCATCACTTAGGCTGTACTTGCAAGTGCTGGTCAATGCAGATGAGTATGGTGTTCCAAGAGGCAACAGTACAGTATTACCCCGCTTTCCACGGTTACACTTTCCGCGATTTCTCATGTACGCGGTACCTTGCCAGAACCAGACTTTCACTTTCCGCGGTGCATCTACTCATATACGCGGTGAAGTATATATATATTTTTTTTATTTAGCTCATAAAATTCATACAAATTACCCGGCCAGAATATTATTTACATTGCTGGAATTCTTACAATATGATGATCATTTTGAATGTAAACATCATGGATTTTGCATTAGACGTACAAATATTAGATCTAATGTAATAATTTGGTTTACACAAAGCAAATATTTTATCCTTTGTGCAGAATATATGAAGTTTACATTCAAAATATTCCCTGACCTGCAAGGAATCCAGAAATGTCAATTATATTATCCTAACTTTAGTCTGAGTTATTATTTATTACTAAAAACGTAAATATACTATTTTCTCCCAATCGCTTCTCTGGTAGGGAGGGAGGGACCGACCCAGCTAGGGCGGAGTATTTTGATTGACAGATAGTGTCCTTGAAGAATATTTCTTTGTTTATTTACTAAAGATATAAGTTTTAGCTCATAAAATTCATACAAATTACCTGGCCAGAATATAATTTACATTGCTGGAATTCTTACAATATGATGATCATTTTGAATATAAACATCATGGATTTTGCATTAGACATACAAATTTTAGATCTAAAGTAATAATTTGGTTTACACAAAGTAAATATTTTATCTTTTGTGCAAAATATATGAAGTTTACTTTTATCTTTTGTGCAAAATATATGAAGTTTACATTCAAAATATTCCCTGACCTGCAAGGAATCCAGAAATGTCAATTATATTATCCTAACTTTAGTCTGAGGTATTATTTATTACTAAACGTTAAAATCTAGTGTTTCACCCAATCATTTCTCAGAGAGGTAGGGGCCAGTGAGCTGGGATGAGGGGGGGGGGGGATTTGAGTCCATTATTTGAATGGACATTAACCTGGCGACTGTATTTCTTTTAAATATTTATTGTGTGAGCATACCATCATAAAGTTTAGATGTTATTTTTGCTACAACATAGGTATTGTGTCGGAAAAAGTGGAGTTTGGGGGTCGGGCCAGTCTCTATTGGAATTAAACCCATATGTTCTGTTGTTCACTTTACGCGGTTTTCACTTTCCGCGGTACCCTGTGGGTTCAATTGACTGCGTAAATCGGGGTACTACTGTACTGAGTAAATTGTCTCTGCACAAATTCTCGGATAGGATTGTGAGTCGGTGTTCACCAGTGTGAGCAGATGGCTGGTCTTCACAGCATCATTAGAGAGGGTGATCTCCCTCATGGTGGCAGCACCGCCACCCGCCGAAGACAGTCACTCAGCAGAACCAGGACTTGTCTGTAAACACTTCTACATCTGGCGAGGTCACAGGTCGAAAGATTTAATGGCAACACACGCCACCACTGTAGCTGACGCCAGCAGCGATAACAAAAATAATCAACTTTTCAGAACCGCACAATTATTTTAGATTCATTGTGAATTAAAAAATATGAATTATGCTGAAATCCAAATTAACGAGGGATGGTGTACTGTATATTACTTTCGTTTTTTCAAGACATCTTCAGGTCATGGGACCCTCTAACTCCTCGCCCTGACAATGGGTGACCTGACAATGCATCAGGTCAGTAATATGAGACCATTAATCCCTCAACCCACCATCACAGCAAATGAGAGCAGTTTATATACAATGGGTGACCTGATATTACATGAGAAAATGAGGAGAAATGTACTTTTTCCCACAGACATACTGTTTCTTTCTTAACTCTATTTTCTATTTATTCTGTAATCACTCTATTTCCTGCTCTATATTTCTTTTTATTTCTTTACAATTGTTTTTCATACCTTATTAATTATTTTTTTCTTATATACTTTAACAATTATAGAGGGTATAGACAGGAGGTAGTAGGTAATGATGAAAATTTCTATGTTATTTACTTAGACTTTTGCAAAGCGTTTGACAGAGTACCACATCAGAGGCTTCTGAGACAAGTTAAGGCTCATGGTATCGAGGGGAAAGTTATAAATTTGATAAAATCGTAGCTCACCGATAGAACACAGAGGGTCAGCGTAGATGGTGTTAAATCTGAGTGGGGCTGTGTAACCAGTGGGGTTCCCCAGGGGTCAGTACTGGGCCCACTCTTGTTCATAATCTATATAAACAATCTAGATACTGGGATCAGCAGTGACATAAGCAAGTTTGCGGATGACACCAAAATAGGGCGGCAGATTAATTCAGGGCAGGATACAAATGCACTACAGGAGGATTTAAATAAACTGCAGGAGTGGTCAGAGAAATGGCAAATGAAATTCAACACCAGCAAGTGCAGCGTACTTAATATTGGAAGAACAAATACTGTCAATGTATACAGCCTTAACAACATCAACCTAGAAAGGTCGACTTGTGAAAGAAACTCAGGGGTACTGAACTTGTAAGCCCGGACCTACGGCCTAGAAAACAGTGTGTTAATGTTCAAAATAAGGCAAACAGAGTACAGTCATGCGCCGGTTAACATCCGTCCGAACAACGTCCGATTACATATACGTCTGTGCCCCAAAAAATCACTTCCGTGACGCCTGCTGGACCACCACTCCACGACCCCCTGACAGAGACACGATGATCCTCCCCATACTGGTCAGATATTATGTGTTAAAGGAATATGCTTCCTTCCTTAGGCTTTTTTTAAGCATTTGCCTCTAGGTGTAATGTTAACCTACATCTATTGAGGATAAAATCTTTCACCTACAAATTGACAATAACACATTTGCTGTAATCAGACATGTCAAGTTGCCTCAACAATTGCAACCCCAGTTGCAATTGGGGTTGCAATTTCAAATTCTGTGTCATTACTAAGGAATAACGAAGTCTCTGGTGCACTCTAAAATTAAGAGAGAAAACGGAGGACTCAGGCGTCCTGATGTGAGAGAAAACAGACTCGTATGACGGGGGACCAAATAAAAAGCATAGCTACATGTTTTGTGGACTACAGTATTAAGTGTACCCATTTCATCACTTTGTAACAAACCTAGCCATGCCTATGTGTGTTTATGATATTTACCATAACATATATATATTTAGTGGGTCTAAATGGTCATAAAATGGGAAACTTGGGGTTGGGTATTGGGTGCCTGGAACCAATTAGAATAAATCCTATATGTTCTGTACTTTCGTTATCGCGTTTTTCGTTATCACACACTCGGCAGGGTCCCAATTAGGCGCGATAACCAAGGGATGACTGTACTGTACTGTACTTTATATACCTGTACATGTGACACTGGCCAGTTGCTGCTGGTGTTATGGTACAGGGGTACCAAGTGACAGCACTAGGATCCCGCTTCCTCTATCAAGGAATAAACAATTGTAATTGAAATTGAAAAAAAAACCATTCAAATAATGGGACGTAGCGAACCGAAATGGCCCTAGAGCGGGCACAGTCACGTTTGCGTCACGTATGCATCGCGTATTCTTTTAGATTGTGCTGCCAGGCGTATAATGATACAGTACAGAAACTATATATCCATAATATGTTTTCATAGATATAAGAAATGCCTATGTTACTGTTTCTGTTTTTTGTCTATTGTAGTGTACAGTACATTACTTTTAATTTGATTTCCTTACTTACGAAATAAAAAGTTTACAGTGGTCCCTCGGTTAACAATGGACCTGAGTGCAAACCTGTATTGTACATGTACTAAATGATTTCTGTACTAAAATTGTTATGTCTATTGCAAATATAGATTGTTTATACAGGTATTCAAATAAATCACTATCTTACAAGAATCCCAGCAATGTAAGTTATATTCACCCAGGTCGTTTGGGTGGCAAATTATGAGAAGAGCTTAGTCACTCTTAAGTAATGATAAATAAACACGCAGGCCTTCAGCGCCAACTGTCAAATCTTATCTCAAATAAATAAACAAACACCAGACATTCTGTCACCTCACCTCCCCCCCACCCCCTGTTCCCACTCTCGGCTGGCTACCTCCCTCCTTGTATTCCCAGACAAAAGATTGGTGATTTCTTTATGTTTATTTTATATAATATCTCAGACTAAAGTTAGGATAATATAATTTGCATTGCTGAAATCCTTGCAAGAAAGAGATTAATTTAAATATAAGCGTCATATATTTTGCTCAAGATATAAAAAATGTAGTACCCTACATTAGTGTACAATACTGTAGTACCGTATATCTCGGCCTACAAGACGGAATTTGAACAAAAAAAAATCAGCCCAAAGTTAGGGGGTCGTCTTAAGCACCAGAGATAAAATTCTTACCTCTTAAATATTGCGGTTTAGCTGTCAAGAGTGGTGATGGAAACATGGTAAACCACTGACAAGGTCCTACCACTAATTATTTTATTCTGATACTTACGTTTGGGAAGCTGGATTAAAATGAAGATTACCGGTATATTAAAATAATAAAAATGTATTATAAACCTGTCTACTACCTACATTAAAAACATCTTCGCTAATAAACACAGTTGCTATCATCACCCCTTTTGCCAGTATGATGTCTGTGACCGCCTGTGGCTATTTTTAAGCCGATCCTTGTGTTGATCAGTAATGCATATTTGTATATTTACTGATCATAATACTTATCTCCTATAAATAATTACAGTAATTTAAAATTTATTTTTTACAAAGAATATTCAGTAAATGACTGAGTTAATTCTTGAAACTACCGACAGTGGTAAATTTAGGATGAGAATGATGAACAGAAGTCACGTCATGGATTCGAGTTTGGTCCTTAATGATCACCATGAATTTCTGGTCAACTTCACCTACCAGGTATAATGGTATATAAATTAAAAGAAAATACTTGCAGTGTGTTTAATGTATTACAGTATATTATAAATAAATAAATAAACAAATAAATTGGCAAATCTATTTCAAGTAAAATAGAAATATTTTACTCACACCAACATTAGTTCCAGTTAAATAATTGATGCTTAAGGGAGTCACTAGTGTACACCAGCCGGTAAAATTTGATGCCAATACTTGAAGTGAATTAGCATTATTTTAAAATATCAACCATAAATAAATGGAAAAAGATCAAAGTGAGAGAAACATTATATTGTATGTATGTTGTGTTGTCAAAGGAAGAAAAACAATTGAAACTCTGCATTGTGTAAATGAGGCAGAAAGATAAATCAGCAACCTAAGACTCGTTACATTTTCGTGATGCCATATGGAAGTAGGGTCTACCATTAGAATACTGTACATATGCTTCAATATCTTCCAAGTAGTATTTCCCTGTTTGGTAGCTGCCTAAAACTTTTTAATATTACTTGATACAACATGATAAATTAGACAAACAATGAAAATATAAACAAAGTTGTTGCAAGACCTCTCTGAGAACAGAGGATGGAGGAAGGAGGTTGAGATAAGATGGCTATTTATAGCCTGTCTTTTGTGAGGAAGTCGACCACACTAGAAATAAATTTTATTATGGTAGTGTTGTGAGGATGTGTGAGGTTGTGTGGGGGATTGTGGTAGTGTTGTAGGATGTGTGAGTGAGTTGTGGTAGTGTTGTGAGGATGTGAGAGAGTGGTAATGAGTTGTAGTAGTGTTGGAGGATGTGGTGGTGGTGGGGGATTGTGGTAGTGTTGTGAGGATGTGTGAGTGGTGTGGGAGATGGTAGTATTTGTGAGGATGGTGGTGTGGGGATTGTGGTATGTTGTGAGGATGTGAGTGTAGTGCAATGAGGTTGTGAGTAGTGTTGTGAGGATGTGTGAGTGGGTGGGGGATTGTGGTAGTGTTGGAGGATGTGTGAGTGGTGCGTGAGGTTGTGGTAGTGTTGTGAGGATGTGTGAGTGGTGTGGGGGATTGTGGTAGTGTTGTGAGGATGTGAGTGGTGGGGTATTATGTAGTGTTGAGGATGTGTAAGTGGTGTGGGAGGTTGTGGTAGTGTTTTGAGGATGTGTATGTGGTGTGGGGGGGTTGTGGGGCAACTAAATGCAATTTTTCAAGAGAATCATGAAAATGGTGGTACAAGCATCAAATTTGGCATGGTAATTCTCTAATGGTTACTAGTCAAGTCTGCCTGATTGGCCATTTAAAAATCCAAGATGGCGACCATTTTTCAAGATGACCGCCATATTGACCTTCAAAAGTTGATTTTTCTTATAGAAATTGATGAAGTTGGTCAATCTGGGTGATGTTGGTGTCGATATGTATGTTTTCAAGCATGCTCAGATGATTTTTTATAGTTTTAAGTCCATTGTAACATTTTTATTCACATAAAATAACACTTTTAGTAAAAAATATAACAAAAAAGAACTTACTAAAAAAAAAGTAAGGTAAACAGTGGGAACACAGTCCCACCACCGAGACGAGGTAACACTCCCACCACCGATCGTCTCGTGTGAAGCAAGCATATAAATTAAAGAAAATACTTGCAGTGTGTTTAATATGTTACAGTATATTATAAATAAATAAATAAACAAATAAATCGGTAAATCCATTTCAAGTACAGTTGTACCCCACTTAACGCGGTCAATAGAACCCAGAGGGTCCCGTGTTAAGTGAAATCCGCGTTAAGTGAACAACAGAACATATGGGATTAATTCCAATAGAAACCGGCCCGACCCCCAAACTCCACTTTTTGAAGGCACATACCTATGTTGTAGTAAAAATAACATCTTAATTTTATGATGGTACATGCACACAATTAATACTTAAGAGAAATAGAGAAATACAGTCGCCAAGTTAATGTCCATTCAAATAATGGACTCACTCCCCACCCCCTCTCACACTACACTGCCGGCTCTTCCTCTCTGAGAAATTTTTGGGGAAAACCACTAAATTTTAATAAATAATACCTCAAACTAAAGTTAGGATAATACAATTGACATTGCTGGATTCCTTGTAAGACCAGGAATATTTTGAATATAAATGTCATATATTTTGCACAAAAGATAACATAGTTACCTAGAGAAAAAATTTTATCTAAAATTTGTATGTTTAATGCAAAATATATGATGTTTATATTCAAAATGATCACCAAATTATAAGAATTCCAGCAATGTAAATTATATTCTGACCGGGTAATTTGTATGAATTTTATGAGCTAAAACAAATATCTTCAGTTAATAAAAAAATAATAATCTTCACGACACTATCTGTCAATCAAAGTACCCCACCTTGCCTCCCCCCCCTCTTCCAACCGCGCGGTCAGTCCCAACCCTCCCCCCCACCCCCCACCAATCCTCCCTTCCAGAGTTTTTAACATTTAGTATTAAATAATACCTCAGATTAAAGTTAGGATAATATAATTGACATTGCTGGATTCCTTGTAAGACCAGGAATATTTTGAATATAAATGTCATATATTTTGCACAAAAGATAACATAGTTACCTAGAGAAAATTTTTTATCTAAAATTTGTATGTCTAATGCAAAATATATGATGTTTATATTCAAAATGATCATCAAATTATAAGAATTCCAGCAATGTAAATTATATTCAGACCGGGTAATTTGTATGAATTTTATGAGCTAAAACAAATATCTTCAGTTAATAAAAAAAAAAAAATATTCTTCACGGGGTAACAGATGGTCGGTCGGTCCCTCCCTCCCCCACCACCAACCGTCCCAAGGAGATGTGTGGGAAAACCAGAATACTTAACTTTTTGTAATAAATAATACCTCAAACTAAAGTTAGGATAATATAATTGACATTGCTGGATTCCTTGTAAGACCAGGAATATTTTGAATATAAATGTCATATATTTTGCACAAAAGATAACATAGTTACTCTGAGAAAAAATTTTATCTAAAATTTGTATGTCTAATGCAAAATATATGATGTTTATATTCAAAATGATCACCAAATTATAAGAATTCCAGCAATGTAAATTATATTCTGGCCGGGTAATTTGTATGAATTTTATGAGCTAAAACAGGCAGGGTGGCGGGTGGGGCAAATCTAAAAATAGCGTCTCGAGCCGGACACTCACCGCGTATATGTGGAAAAAATCCGTGTTAAGTGAAAGTTCAGCTCTGGCGAGGCACCGCGTATATGATAAAACGCGTTAAGTGAAACCGCGTTAGGCGGGGTAATACTGTATATGGAAAAATTTTACTCGACACCGACATTAGTTCCAGTTAAATAACAGACGCTTAAGTGACGTCACTAGTGTTTACACTACACCAGCGGGTAACATTTGATGACATTACTTGAAGTGAATTGGCCTGATTTTAAAAAACCAAGGATGGTTGGTAGAGGACTACTGAGTCAGTGGGTAAGTGTCACATTTGGGGTACTGGTCTTATACAGCGAATAGAGCTCAAAAACTACTTTTTAAATGGAAATTTGGGGGGGCCGTCTTATGCACCCCGACGCCTTATAGGCCGAGATATACGGTACATTTTATAAAAAGTTTTTCAACTGTATTTTTGGGTAGATTTACATGAATTTCTTCATTTATTTTCATCCATTTACATGCACACACCATACTAAAAGAAACGTAAAAGAAATAAATGACCTTAGTGCGAAGCTGGAGTGCACATGTACTAATTTGATTACGGTACTAAAATTTTTATGTCTAGTGTGAATTACAGCATGTTTTTATTCAAATAAATCAGTATCTTTCAAGAATCCCAGCAATGTGAATTATATTCTCCTAGGTCATATCACTGGCATTATAAAATGAAAGAAGCTTAGTAGGACTGTTAAATAAACACACAGAGACCTTAGGCTCAAACTATCAAACATATCACCTCAAACCACCCCCCCCATCCCACCCCTTGCTGGCTGGCTGGCTCCATCCCTCTCCCCCAGCCAGGGTTTTAGGCTTACAGTTTTTATCTTATATAATATCTCAAACTAAAGTTAGGAGATTATAATTTGCATTTCTGGAATCCTTGCAAGACAGCCAATAATTTGAATATTAATGTCATATAAAATTGTTGTACATTAGTGTACAATACTGTAGTACATTTTATAAAAAAATTTCAACTGTATATTTGGGTAGATTTACATAAATTTCATCATTTATTTTCACCCATTTACTTGCACACACCATACTAAAAGAAACGTAACAGAAATAAAGTACCTTAGTGCAAAGCTGGAGTGCACATGTACTAATTTGATTACGGTACTAAAATTGTTTTGTCTAGTGCAAATTACAGCATGTTTATATTCAAATTAATCAGTATGTTACAAGAATCCCAGCAATATTAATTATATTCACCCAGGTCATTTCATTGGCTTTTTATAAGAGAGAAGCTTAGTCACTTAAGAAGTGATAAATATACATGCGTTAGACCTGGGCCTGTGCCAACTGTCAAACGTACTACCTCCCTCCCTCCCTCCCTCCCTCCCTCCCCCATCTCCCTGGCATTGCTGGAATCCTTGTAAGACAGTGAATAATTTTAATATAAACTTCATTTATTTTGCACAAGAGATAAAAATTAATCGCCTGTATCACATTACAGTAGTGATTTAAGAGTAAAAGTGTATATGTACGTATATAGTATTCCACATACACGTACAGTTGTACCCCGCTTAAAGCGGTCAATTGAACCCACAGGGTACCGCGTTAAGTGAAAACCGCGTTGAGTGAACAACAGAACATATGGGATTAATTCCAATAGAGACTGGCCCGACCCCCAAACTCCACTTTTTGACGACACACAACTATGTTGTAGTAAAAATATTATCTTAACTTTATGATGGTATGCACACACAATTAATAATTAAGAGAGATATCAATAATATTAGGTTTTTTAACACTTACATTAGTAGAAAAGATGGCTGGGCACACGGGGATGGGGGGTTGGTTCTGAGGCAGAGGGCAGATTATTCGCCCTCACCTGTATCACTTGTATCAATTGTATCACTATCCACCACAGAGGCTTGCAGGGCCTCTTTGTCAAACCCCTCAAAGTCCTTATAAGCCCATATCGTCACTATAATTATCACTATCACTGACTTGGGCCGGCTGTGGTGGGTGGCGGGTGAAGAACTCGGTAATGTTTTGATGACTGGGCGACCTTGTGCGCATCGTGCCCGCGTCGCTTCCCGTGTATATGAGTAGATGAACCGCGTTAAGTGAAAGTTCGGTTCTGGCGAGGCACCGCGTATATGAGAAATCGCGTTAAGTGAAACCGCGTTAAGCGGGGTACAACTGTAAGTATAAATACAAAGTTTATGTGATGATCGGACAACATCCATTTCGGTTAACGTCACGTTTCCAAGAATGTATCTAGGACGTTAACCGGCGCATGACTGTATTAGGTTTTATATCTAGAAGTGTAAGTAATAAGAGTGCAGAGGTGTTATTGCAACTATATCTTGCGTTAGTCACGCTGCACGTCGATTATGCGGTTCAGTTCTGGTGCCCCTATTATAGAATGGATATTAGTTCACTGGAGTCGGTGCAGCGAAGAATGACGAAAATGATTTCGGTACTTAGAAACCTTCCATATCAAGATAGGTTAAAGAAACTAAACTTGCATTCTCTAGAAAGACGAAGAGTGCGGGGAGATATGATAGAAGTATTTAAATGGGTGAAAGGAATCAATAAAGGCGATATAGATAAATTTCTTATAATATCCGAGCAGGATAGGACTCATAGCAACGGATTTAAGTTGGATAACTTTAGGTTTAGGAGGGAGATAGGAAGTAACTGGTTCACAAATAGGGTGGTGGATGATTGGAACAAGCTTAGCAACTTTGTAGTAAGTGCTGGAATGCTGGAAAGTTTTAAAAGGAGGCTAGATATATTCATGGTTGATAGAGAGTGGTAGTAACTCTTGACAGGAGCTGCCATGCACATTGCACAGGCCAACCGGCCTATTGCAGACTTCTTATGTTCTTATGTGTAGCGGCCTACAACTACAACCTAATATTACATATTAAGTGATTATTAGATGTTTAATTGCCTGTATGTTGGCCTGGCGAGTTATTGCTAGGCATTAACATACTTAAGTATAAAGCTAGACGCTGCATTCTGGATTGACCAAAAAGATGTATTACTGCAATAATCTGAGCTTATTAATACTTGTACCCTTCATATACAATACAGTACAGTACTATGTATATACTGTATCTCATAGGTAAAAAATAATGTCATTCAAGACATCTTTAGGTCATAAGGCCCATTAAACCCCCAACCAACAATGGGTAACCTACATCAGGTCAGGTTAGTAACATGACCCAATAATCTCCCACCCAACCTTCATCACAAGTGTTAAAACATGATTGCAGTTATGTATTACAGTCAATTGAGTGAAGTGTCTGCCTATTCTAGGTTAAAGATGACAGATCTGCTGGTGAGTACAATATACAGTCATCCCTTGGTTATCACACCTAATTGGGACCACGCCGAAGAAGTGATAACAAAAACGCGATAAAAGTACAGAACCTATGGGATTTATTCTAATTGGTTCCAGGCAAGCAAGACCCAACCCCAATTTTCCCAAATTTACGACCATTTAGACCCACTAAAGATATAGATAATGTTATGGTAAGTATCAGAAACACACATAGGCATGGCTAGGTTTATTACAAAGTGATAAAAAGGGTATGCTCAATACTGTAGTCCACAAAACATATAGCTATGCTTTCTTTATTTGAGTCCCCCGTCTGAGGAGTCTGTTTTCTCATCGCTTCAGGACGCCTGAGTCCTCCGTTTTCTCTCAGTGCACCCGAGACTTCGTTATTCCTTAGTAATGACACAGAATTTGAAATTGCAATTGGGGTTGCAATTGTTGAGGCAACTTTGATATGTCTGTTTACAGCAAATGTGTTATTGTCAATTTGTAGGTGAAAGATTGTATCCTCAATAGATGTAGGTGAAGCAAATGGGTAAAAACACCTGGAGGCAACTGCGTGATAACGAAATTCTCGCCATGAAAAATGCGCTATAACAGCAGGTGTGCAGATTTTGATGGAGGTATGATAACGAAAATCGTGATAACCAAGTGCGCTATAACCAAGGGATGACTGTATTCAGTAGTATACATTATTATGTTAACAGTATGGACATTATTATGCAGTGGTGTTTGCGTAAATAAATAAATACAGCACCTAAAAGTTAATACACAGCTCTATTCATGTGCGCATTACATAGACCTTTTGTTTCTTAAAATATATTTATTTAACCCAACTTTTAGATAAAGTTTTCAGGATTATTTTGATAAAAGATGGTGTGTGTAACAAAATTAGAACCGATTTTGACTGAATCCGGTATCAACATTTCCCACGTTTTTTTTTTTTTTATATATATATAAAACAATGGAATTCCCATCACTATGTCATATCAAAATATTTTGTTTAAGGATATCTTAGTGGTAACTTCTCGTAGAGAATTGATTGAGATCGTTATGGTATCAAATTTATCTCCCTATCAGAATTAGCCACACTTGGATGAGGAAGGGAATGGGGGGAACTGACCACACAACCCTCATCCCCTCATTCCCAACAAAGGTTTGCTTCTGCCAACAGCATTCAGCCCAAATTACCCACACAGACATCCTTGACCACCGACGGGTCAAGACGCACCTGGCGCTGCTCAGCAGCAGCCACGTCAACTGTTATGTTGGCCCATACCAACTCCCTCCCCTGAACCCCTCCTCCCCACCGGAATATCAACAAGTTCTCGCTAGAAGTTACTATTTCATTTAGGAAAGGAATGGAACCAGTGTTGAATAGTGGTGAACAGTGCTTAAGTCAGTGAAAAACAACTCGGCAGTAACAGTTGAGTCTTACCCAAGCTAACCTTCACACAGTGTGGTCCCAGGTACTCAGTGATAATTGCCCCTGAGAATCCACAACACCAGCTACGTGTTAATCCGTCTACGATAGGGAGGCTTGGGACCACACCTCACTCACTTGAGTGAGGTGTGGTCCTGTGACTCCAGACCACCTGGTGTCCCCATGATGCTACGACACCACGTAGTGAATGAGTTGCTTCAGCATCATGTGAGATTCCTCATAACACCATCTGTGAGGGAATTACTACACCACATGATGCCCCTTATAACACCATCTATGAGGGAATTACTATGCCATGTGATGCCCCTCATAACACCATCTGTGAGGGTATTACTACACTACATCAGGCCCCTCATAACACCATCTGTGAGGGAATTACTACATTATCAGGCCCCTCATAACACCACCTGTGAGGGAACTACTACTCCATGTGATGCCCCTCATAACGCCATCTGTGAGGGAGTTATTACACTACGTGTCTGCTGTTCAACACCTCAACTTACATGATCTACGTGACCTCCATTGTGAACAATAATCTGTATGTTCACTGTATGTTCCTTTACCTTTCTCTAATGAAGGCTTTTGTTAAACCACCAATGTCAATGTATGTAATAAGTCATTTATGTCCAATGTATATTTTCAGCCTTCGGGCTGCAGAACTTTTTCACAACTTTTCAATAAACCTTTAATTATTATTGTTAATATTATTATTATTATTATTATTATTATTATTATTATTATTATTATTATTATTATTATTATTATTATTATTATCACACACACACACACACACACACACACACACACACTACATCACACTCAAACACATCCTCCAGAAACCACTCACAGACACCCTACAACACCACCCACACACATCCCTAACACCACCCTCACCCCACATCACCCACACCCCACATCACCCACACCATCACCACCACACATCACACACCCCAACATCACTCACACAAACTCCAACAACCACCCACACATCCCCTCCAACAACCACACACACCCTCAGCTTCACCCCCACACACACACACACACACACACATGCATTTCAACACCACTCACACACCCCCAACAAGGTAATTAAGACAGCAAGCATGAAGAGTGAGGGTCTTATTGTAAGTGTAAGACATATCTGCATGTGTGACTGCATAGTAGTTAGTTAAATATCCACTGCTGAGGAGCGCTTGACAACACTCATTTCCACTCCATCTCTCTATTTACCCACACCTTTCTTCTTTCTCACTCCATATTTTAAAATGTTATGTAATGTAATGTTGAAGAGATACAACTTTGCTCATTTATACTAATACTTACCACAATCTCACAAAAAATACTTAAGGTTTTGTGTTTATTCAAGACATCTTCAGGTCATGAGACCCACTAATCCCTCACCCAAGAAAGGGTGACCTGACATTCCATCAAAAGGTCCGTAATATGAGACCACTAATCCCTCGCCCTACCTCAGCCTGACATTGCATTAGGTCAGGTCAGTTACATGAGACCCACTAATCCCTCACAGCTCTATGGGAGTTGAAAATATAAGCCTTTGCTGTAACACACAGTTTCATTCATGCCCAATTTCTATAGATTTATAATTTTTAAATATATTTATTTAACAAAACTTTTAGATAAAGTATTCTGGATTATTATACAGTAAAGCCTTGGATAAAGACAGTAATGTGCCCTCCAGTTTTGCAAGTGTAAGGTGAATCGTCGTATCATGAATCAGTAATTATCATTAAAATAATACAATAATAATTAGATGCGTTCCAAAGTCTGACCTTTTCATATACAGTAGTACCCTGCTTAACGCGGTCAATAAAACCCACAGGGTACCGTGTTAAGTGAAAACCGTGCTAAGTGAACAACAGAACATATGGGATTAATAACAATAGAAACTGGCCCGACCCCCAAACTCCACTTTTTCCGACACAATACCTATGTTCTAGTAAAAATAACATCTTAATTTTATGATGGTACATGCACACAATTAATACTTAAGAGAAATAGAGAAATACAGTCGCCAAGTTAATGTCCATTCAAATAATGGACTCAACTCCCTCCCCCTCTTCTCACACTACACTGCTGGCTCTTCCCTCTCTGAGAAATTTTGGGGGGAAAACCACTAAATTTTAATAAATAATACCTCAAACTAAAGTTAGGATAATACAATTGACATTGCTGGATTCCTTGTAAGACCAGGAATATTTTGAATATAAATGTCATATATTTTGCACAAAAGATAACATATTTACTCAGAATAAACATTATATCTAAAATTTGTATGTCTAATGCAAAATCTATGATGTTTATATTCAAAATGATCACCAAATTGTAAGAATTCCAGCAATGTAAATTATATTCTGACCGGGTAATTTGTATGAACTTTATGAGCTAAAACAAATATCTTCAGTTAATAAAAAAAAAAATATTCTTCACGACACTATCTGTCAATCAAAGTACCCCACCTTGCCTCCCCCCCTCTTCCAACCACGCGGTCCGTCCCAACCCTCCCCCCACCACCCACCCACCACCAATCCTCCCTTCAAGAGATGTTGGGTGAAAAAACTAAATTTTAACATTTAGTATTAAATAATACCTCAGTTTAAAGTTAGGATAATATAATTGACATTGCTGGATTCCTTGTAAGACCAGGAATATTTTGAATATAAATGTCATATTTTCCACAAAAGATAACATATTTACTCAGAGTAAACATTACATCTAATATTTGTATGTCTAATGCAAAATCTATGATGTTTATACTCAAAATGATCATCAAATTATAAGAATTCCAGCAATGTAAATTATATTCTGACCGGGTAATTTGTATGAATTTTATGAGCTAAAACAAATATCTTCAGTTAATAGAAAAAAATATATTTTTCACACGGTAACAGATGGTCGGTCGGTCCCTCCCTCCCCCCCACCCCCCACCAACCCTCCCTACCAGATGTGTGGGAAAACCAGAATATTTACCTTTTTAGTAATAAATAATACCTCAAACTAAAGTTAGGATAATATAATTGACATTGCTGGATTCCTTGTAAGACCAGGAATATTTTGAATACAAATGTCATATATTTTGCACAAAAAATAACATATTTACTCAGAGTAAACATTATATCTAAAATTTGTATGTCTAATGCAAAATCTATGATGTTTATATTCAAAATGATCATCATATTGAAAGAATTCCAGCAATGTAAATTATATTCTGGCTGGGTAATTTGTATGAATTTTATAAGCTAAAACAGGCAGGCAGGCAGTCAGGCAGGGTGGCGGGTGGTGGGTGGGGCGAATCTAAAAATAGCTCTCGAGTCGGACACTGCGCGTATATGTGGAAAAAACCCACGTTAAGTGAAAGTTCAGCTCTGGCGAGGCACCGCGTATACGTGAAATCGCGCTAAGCGAAACCGTGTTAAGCGGGGTATTACTGTACTGTAGGGGGCAGGGAAAAAACACTTTTATTTGAGTTGCAGGCTGCACTTTTCAGGCATCGTTTGTATGGCTGTAACAAACACCTGTGCAAAATTTCATGCCATTTCATGCATACTTACCCTGCCGCATCGCGAACGACTTTTTGTCAACTTTTAGTGTATACCAAAAATTAGGTGTCATTTAATGTTTTCCAGGATAATGATAAATTTTACATGGGTGACATCGATTTAATTCACATGTTATTTTACAGGTACACCGTATAGAAAATCATTACAAGTTCATATTGAAATTCTTTTTTGTGCGGAACCTTGGCATCATTTTCCTAGACAATAATCTTTGCCTAATATATCCATCTCTCGATTCGTATCCCGTCACTTCAGTGCAAGCTTCAGTCATCACTTTTATGCCTCTCTCGACCGCCTGAGTGCTGTTTGGCCACTTGGGCACCACTAATGGTGTCTCAAGAATGTCATTAACCTGTAGATTTGACAGAGAAGCAATGTAAGGAGGCTCAGTCTTGAGTTCATTCCTCCAGTTAATCATGGAATGATAGTTTTTTGCTTGCCACTTTAGTTTCGGAGTCACCACCTTTCTCATGTTGACTACAGGAGGCACATCCTCATTCCCATCTCCATCTTTACCCTCCTCATCAGTATAGTTTAACAAATTCTCGTCAACAGCAGCATCAGAATCTTCCTCCTCCTCTTCAGATCTGCCAGTGCATTCTTCCTTTTGCTGATTCTCCTCTCTAATTTTTCTTATCATTGAGACAGCTTTTTCTCTAACAGTCATGTCCTCATCTGCACACATACCAAGAAGAAGTTGATCTGTGTGGGCGAAGTATGCATTTCTCTGGACAGCCTTCTTCACTATCGTCTCCTCCTCACTATTCAGGTGTTTCATATATAGCAGGGACTGGAATACGTTCCTTGAGCCGTGTGTTACGTAAGGGTGTATCTTGATGTAAAACCACATTGGAGCACTGAACTTTATTATTGTAATGACAATTCTTTTCAACTCATGGCTGGGTCTTGATGTTGCTACATACAGCCTGAGGATTCTACTCCATAAGGTGTTCCACCTTGACACACAGGGAGGACCTGGCTCAATAGCAGCCAAGTCATCTTCAACAACACCTGTGATAACTCCTTTACAAATCCTATACAGGTATTTCTGATCCCAGGACAGATCTTTCTCCACTTCATCATTAAACACAGGGAAATCAGGGAAACTGACTGGCTGGAAGGCGACAACTGGAAGCTCAGACAAAGACTCCTTGATCTGCTTTCCAATGGGACCACGCCAATGCTCAGGACCACTTGGTTTACCATCATAGTGATAAAAAACTGCGCGGAAAGGCAGCTCATTTCCGTGAAGCTGACATATGAAATAATGGAGCGGGTGACCAAGTAACATTTCAAGATGATGAATGACTCCATTTTCTGATCCTACATTTATATTGGTTCCATCACAACCAACACACACAATGGGCTGCTGGGTTAGATTTTTCTCCACCAGAAACTCGTGAATAGTTTTGGCAATCTGCTTTCCGTGTCCAGTCTTGGGAGTCACATGTGTGAGATATTCATTGCCAGGCTCAACCATGATGACATAATGATCTTTCACCATCATCCTCGAACTCCATTTCTCGGTCTTCTCATTCTTTATCATCACACGAGTGGCGGTCTTCTTACCATCAAAATAGAGTGACGTCAAATTATCTAAACTAGCCATCTCAATTTCTTGCCTCTTAAATCGGTATTTTTGTCTCGCATCCCGCAGCTTATGTGGTCCAATAACCTGACTCTTGTCATCCTTTGTGATAATGCCATAGTCAGTTAAGGCGGCAGTAGCAATGGCAGCTCCACCATAATCACTAATCAAGTATCGGTCACAAGCGGCAGCCAGTGTAGGGAGTCTTGTCCGGTTCTGTGAACTGGTGTCTGTCAGAGCCCTTGGATCAGGGACAAAATCAGCATCAGTATTGACGAGAGGAATATCTCTTGAATCATCTGAATTATCCTCAACATAAGGAATATCTCCAGCTACCAGATATCTATGTTTTTGCTCAAGCTGTCTCCTAACTCTGTCCGCATCATGCTTCTCTCTTGCCGTCACTCTGTCCCACATCTTCGTCACTTTCATGTCAACCCCTGCAATCTTCATCTTCCTATCACCTCGCTGGTCAAGGAGAAACTGCACCTCACGTTTGGGAACTTTTATAACACAATTACATGCCAGGTGATATCTGTCACACTCCTTAACTATGCACCTCACATCCTGACAGGAGGCAAGGGGACAATAACAGCTACAGTACAGTAACACAACATTGAGAAATGAAATGAGAAAAGGCTGATAATCAATATAGACATAGCACCATACTCATCTGCAACAAGACAACTTAAATGAAATAAGAGATATGAAA
Organism: Homarus americanus; assembly: GCF_018991925.1. Lineage (NCBI taxonomy): Eukaryota > Metazoa > Arthropoda > Malacostraca > Decapoda > Nephropidae > Homarus > Homarus americanus. The sequence goes on from NW_024739403.1 coordinate 9,409,867, forward strand.
AAAAAGTTGATAAACACTGAACAGAACATTGCACCGCCACAGCGGCTGTTTGGCTAGTACTGTAGGTAAATTTAAAAATTTCAGTAGAAAATGCGGCAGACTAAACCTCGACATATCAGCTTTAAATTTGGCATGGAGTCTTAGATATGTATAAGGAACAATGCCTGAAGAGTGCAGCTTTGAGCAAAATTTCACTGCCCCTACTGTACTGAAGAAGGTAATATTGGTTGTAGCTGTTGTAAAAGTAATGTAAAAAAATATGTTTCTTTTAATTTATGTTATTAAATGAATGTACACTAGAAGTAACAACTGATGGTAAAGAAAAAATGAGACTGTTTGGAAATGCCAACGTATGTAAGTGCGCACATGTGAAAACATATCGTCATTTCTCTACATAAGAATATGAAGGCAACACTTGTTACTGTTCATATATGTTTTAAATAATACTTTTGAATTAAAAAAAAAATTCTTCTAGCCAGTGATGATAAAGTTGAAAACATAAGGATGGCCAATGTTGTTATGTGAGTTTTTACTCGGATGACGAAGTTGCCAAGTCATCAGGTTCAACACTGGCTGAGGCTGTAGCTTTCCATAATGTTGCCATAGCTGTTGCTGAAGCTGTAACTGATGCTGTAGCTGAAGATGCTGTAGCTGGCATTGATGGTGTAGCTGATGTTGATGGTGAAGCTGAAGTTGATGGTGTAGCTGAAGTTGATGGTGTAGCTGAAGTTGATGGTGTAGCTGAAGTTGATGGTGTAGCTTAAATTGATGGTTTAGGCCTTCGAATGATAAAATTGTCTTAAGAACCTTGCACAGCTGCTTTCTCATTCTCATTATACATCTTTATGTAGAGGTCATAATCATTTTCCACATCCCTGTTTATTTTAATACTTTGTTCTGTTAATGTGCAAACTATAGCATGTTTATATTCAAATTAATCACTTTCTTACAAGAATTCCAGTAATGTAAGTAAAGTTCTGCCAAGTCAATTAATTTACATTTTATAAAAAACTAAAAAAAACTCCCTCTATATGACTGATAAATAAATACACTGTACCACAAAGTAACCTTCGCCGCTGGCTGTCAAAACATCTCACCTCCCCTCTTAATCCTCCCAGACCAGGTGAAGGTGGTTTTAGGGTTGACGTTTTTATCTTATAAAATGTCACAGACTAGAGTTAGCAGAATATAACTTGCATTGCTGAAATCCTTGCAAAATAGCGAATAATTAGAATCTGGACATTACACACCTCAAATTAAGTGTTAAAATATTTCATTGTTTTTTTATTTATTATTGTACAGTACAGTATAAGCTGGGTTTACGCGGATATTTTATACGCGTTTGACCATTTACGCGGCACCTGTCCAGATGCGCCAATTATTAGTTACGTGGTACATTCCTTAATTTACACGGCAAGCGGCTGGTCGCTGACGTCAGACTTGTGCCGATGACATCGCGGACTGTGATTGGGCCACATATCCTTACCACCCACGCACCCCCTCCACCGAGCACTGTGATTGGTCTATTTAACCTTGCTTGCCCACGCCCAGTCAACAAAACATTATCGAGTTCTTCACTCGCCACCCACCACAGCCAGCCCAAGTCAGTGATAGTGAGGATATGGACTTTGAGGGGTTTGACAAGGAGGCCCTGCAAGCCTCTGTGGTGGATAGTGATATAGGTGATACAAGTGATACAGGTGAGTCTATGTTTGTCTTTGATACCCCCAAAATGTTCTACACTACTGAGGGTATACACAAACACTTGTTATCTTGAAAATAGGTTCTTATTCTCGTACGGGAGATATACAGAGGGAACAAATAGACAGTGGGCTTCCACACCATAAGGACGAGCGATCTCAACTCTAATAACAATAATAATAAACGGTTTATTAATAGAGTTGCAGCCTGTGGCTCAAAATATACAGACTTACATTAGATTTAGACATAATGATATAATATGCATTGAATACATTTACAGGGCTGTGCAGTACATAAATCAGGAGTTGTTTATTATTTTAACAATAGATGGGATGGTGCTGTTCTTATATCTATCGGTGCGGGCTCTTATGGGCTGAATTTTGTTGTAGTGGCGGACTGCGCGAGTTGGGTGGGGGGCTGCAGGAGGTGGCGATGGCGAGGGTGGTGCAGTAGTCCACGGCCAAACCTTTCCAGTGCTTGGTGGTGGAGGTCACTGAGGGATTGCATTTCCAGGGTGGAGAGAGCGTTGGTGTAGCCGGAGTATTCTGCGCTGGCATGCACAGATGCCAGCATTCACAAGCTGAATACATAATATGTAAATATGATAATTCACATACATAACATGGTGCATAATAAATGGAAATATTACATAGGATTAATACTTGTTCTGTAATACTTTACTATACATAATTAATAGATTAATATAAGAATACACAGCTTAAGGTACTACTTCGTGTCCATATTATACAGTGAGGGCCAATAATCTGCCCTCTGCCTCGGAACCAACCCCCCAATCTCGTGTGCCCAGCCATCTCTTCTAGTAACATAAGTGTTAAAAAACCTAATATTATTGATATTTCTCTTAAATATTAATTGTGTGTGCATACCATCATAAAATTAAGATGTTTTTTTTCTACAATGTACGTGTTGTGTCGGAAAAAGGGTAGTTTGGCGGTCGGCCCAGTCTCTATTTCAATTAATCTCATATGTTCTGTTATTTTATTTACGCGTTTCGCGTTATACGCGGACCTCCATGGGTTTAATTGACCGCGTAAACCCAGACTAGACTGTATACTGTACAGTACTGTATTTTGTTTATATTTAATGTTTTGTTAATTCTATTACCGGTATACAGTACAGAAGCTCCCTTACTTACGAACATTCAAGTTACAAACTTTCAGAGATACAAACAAACATGTCCAATTGCCCAATTGCCTGTTTGAAAACTGTGCCGGGTCATAAGTTCAACTGCCGCGCAATAGATGGCATTGGCTGTTCAGCGTCATCCTGTATCCCTAGCGCCATTGTTGTTGTGTTCCTCTGCTGCCTCACGGTTTTATTTGTGGTTATTTATGGTTTTGACGAATATTATTGACCCCAATATGTCTCAGAAGCGTAAGATGCCAATGGTGATGGTGGTAGTAAGAAGCGCCGCACTATTATTTTGAAAACTAAAGTTGACATTATAAAGCATTGTGGAAGAGGTGAGAAAATGATAAGGATAGCAAATGTTCTTGGGATGAATTGTTCGACTGTTGGGACAATTTTGAAGGACAAAGAGCGCATTATGTAACCTGTGAAGGTTCTGTGCCAATGCATTCCATGATCATCAGTAAGAAAAGAGATCAGTGATTGCAGAAATTGAAAAACTTTTGAGTGTGTGGCTGGAAGACCAGCATCAGCATCTCATGCCTATAAGCCTTAATTTAATTCAGCGAAGGCCATAAATCTCTTTGAAGACATAAAGGCTAAACATGGTGAGTGTTAATTTATTATTACTATACATGCTATTCATACATTAAAATACCGTTTAAGGCTTTTATTATTGGGGTATAGCTGTCTGTACAACCTTTTTTTACAATGCTGTGTACAGTATTCAGTATTGACAGGAGTAATGTTGGACTTACGAACAAATGGACTTACGAACAGACCTCAGGCACCTAACCAGTTCATAATTAGGGGAGCCCCTGTACTTTGTATGTACTTCTTAATTCATATTCATAAAGATTTGTTGCAAAAATATTAATGTGTTTGCTTACAAGGTGCTGCCACAGACCCCGCCAGGATGTTACCATAATATACGGTATGTTTACCGTACTACAGTTCTGAAATCTGAAAAATTCTGAATTCCGAAACACATCTGGCCCCAAGGGTTTCGGATAAGGGATTGTGGACCTGTATTATATTCTTGTCGTAAATTCGAATAAAATAACGACATAAATTGAATTGGGTTCTAAATTAACTCGGGTCTTAAATATGAATCGTCGTTAGAAGAACCGTCATTATCGTAGACTTTACTATAGTAAAGAAATGGAGTTTCTAACTTAATTAGAACTGCATTTTCAAACACCGGTAGTTAAGACTCGAGCAATACATCCCCACTTCCCAGAAATGCTCTGGGGAAGTGGATTAATGTCTGTATGTGCAAGATGTTTAGTTTAGACACTGAAACTTTTCCCAGTACGGTATCCGGAAAAGATTCCGGGGATAAAGAATTTTTCCGGGTTTGAAAAAGTCGTCGGGTTAGCCGGAAATCTCTCTTCCCCGGAAGTGCTCTGCACCAATTGTTCCAGCTAATGGGGATATCACTTATATTAAGATACAATACTGGAAAAAACTATGTTTAAGTGTGTAGCAGCAGAGAGGACATGGTGGAGAAGGTAGTGGGTGGCCCTCCTCCATCACCAGCCACCCACCGCCTCCCAACGGCATGGAATTAACCATAATTCCCATATTATTTAGCTTCACTTGGTGCCGAGCTCATAAAACATCAAAAATTATTAAATTTTCCCCCAAAATCCCACACTCGATTGCAGATGACCTATTATGCTGTAGTATATTCTCAGTCTCTTGTTTACAGAGAGGTAACACCTGACATCACTCTTCCTAATAATGTTGCCAGTACTCACCTTTTCTCAAGCACTGTTCGTTTCAGTGCTCAAGAGTGTTGGTAATTACCACAGGAACTGTCTTGAGTACAGTACTTAGTAAACAATATTGTAGCATATTTTTCAGAACTTAATAAATATTATTGTAGTGTATAATGTGTCTTCATATGCCCTGGTTTCTTCGCTGATTAGTTGTCTTGGTGCAAACGTAGCCATATGGTGCCATCATGTATGAATTAATTTTAAAATAGAAATTATAAATTATAATGTTATAATACAGTCGTTTAGTAATGTTATTAACTTGTGTGCTGTGTAGGTGTCTTGTCACGTCACGTCACTTCACCTACTTGTATTGCTTCGAAGGTTGTTTGGCCACTCACCTCCGCAGTTTTCAGGAACCACCAAAAAATATAAAATCCTTTTCTCGGCTTTTGTCGCCCTTATGGAATTATGGTTAGTCTGTTAAGATTTTCTAAAGAAAAAGTTGTGATATAGCACAAAACATTTCGCCAAAAATATAAAATTTATTTTGTGTGGATCCTGGTGGTACTTAGCTACATGGTGGCTGGTAGGTAGCCCGGCTCGCCTCTGTAGTTGCCAGGAACCACAACAACAATGGCACTGCTCAGTTTGAATTCTTTCCCCAGTTTGTGTTCAGTTATACATCTGTGTTTCTTTGTACTCTTATTCAAGAGGGTGGAAAAAGATCATCAAGGTCAAGTGAAAGCAGTGGGGATAAAAGATTCCATAAATGAATTGCATTGGTCATTAAACTTGATGTTTTTGGGAGGTATCTCCCAGTATCTCTGATCGCATCACCTCAATTCACCACCTCATGCAGCATTCATCATTGTTTCTGGTGAGTTAAATTCAAGTGTGTGCATTTATTGCCATGTTATATCATGAATGAATCATTGTATGTGTCTATTTTCATTTATATATGTGCTTGTGTTACGTTTTTGGACCAAAACAATTTTCCTTGGGAATGCATCTCAACTTATATAATGGGAGTCAATGGGAAAAATGGTTTCGCTTTACAGAATTTTGCGTTGCGGAAAGATTTTCAGAAACGGAACCATGCCGTAACCCGGTGGATGCCTGGTGGTTTTGCAGTCCTTATTTGTGGCTGGGTTTGTCAGAAGAGCAGGTTGTACATTTGCTCTGCATCTTCTCAACTCATCTGGTCTTCATCTTCAGTGGTATCTTATGGATCTAATACCCATTTTCAAGTGCTATGGTTACCATAGGAGGTATGGTTGACCATTGGATTAGCACTAGCCATGCTGGTTTTGGGTTCTATAGGTTCCATAGGTTCCATGTTATTTTATTTTCATTGTTACATATATCATTTATGTATAAATACTATAAAAATCTCAAGTGTTGTAAAATTCTTTTATAGCAACAAAAGGGAGCCGCAATAAAGCTGAAATGACTGTACCTGATCGAGCTTCTGTATTTCTGGAGTTGTGTGATGCTTACCGACTAAACAATCAACCCAATGAAGCAGCCACCATCATGACTCAAGCCATGACAGAATTCCAGGTAACATATTTTTTTTCCTAATAGTAAAATATTCAATACAGTAAACTCTTTAATATCAGCCTCTTAACAATGGGACATTCTCAAGCTACAGTAAAACCTCGCTAAGACAGACCCCGCTAAGGCGGACCCTGCTATGGTGGACCCCTCTTAAGCTGAACAAAATTATTTGGAAAAAAAGAAGAAAAAGGCCGTTAAAAAAAAAACAGTTTCTCTGATAAAGTCCAGAATGCGTCATATAGCTTTATACCTACATGTGTAAATGTCTAGCATTAACTCGCTAGGCCAACATACAGGCAATTAAAACATCTAATAATACTTAAATACGTAATATTAGGAGGACACATCGCTACCTGGCATTTAATTGCAATTCTCAAAACCCCCTCCCGCACCCTCGATCACACGCATTGTTACCGTCATCTCTTGCCCTAGAACGAGCAGTAAACAAATGTCAACTCTCGAGGGGTGCAGATGTGTGGGATGTCGACGTCGCATTCTGGACTATATCACAAAAACTGGTTTTAGAAAAGAACGGCTTTTTGTTCAATCCAGAATGCGACGTCTAGCTTTGATTACCCGATCAGGAGGTGGAGAAGGTGACATTGCGTATAAGGCTCCCCTAGCTTAGGTCCTGATTATAATTATAAACTTTTTGGAATATTTTCCAGTATTAGGAACATTTACCGGAAGGTAAAATGTTACTTTACATATCACAATTAGGATACTCACTTTACTCTGACGAGAAAGAAGAAGGTCCTGGTTGTGGAGATTGACTACCGTATATCTTGGCCTACAAGGCGACGGGGTGTATATGATGACCCCAAAAATTTTCATTTTAAAAGTTGGTTTTGAGCTCTATTCGCTGTATAAGACCGGTACCCCAAATGTGACACTTACCATTGGGAGCTTACTGACCCAGTAGTCCTTTACCAACCATCCCATTGACCAGTGCTGTTTATACATCCTTGGTTTTTTAAAATAAGGCCAATGCACTTCAAGTAATGTCATCAAATGTTACCGGTTGGTGTAGTGTAAACATTAGTGACGTCACTTAAGCGTCTGTTATTTAACTGGAACTAATGTCGGTGTCGAGTAAAATTTTTCCATAAACTTGAAATGGATTTACCGATTTATTTGTTTATTTATTTATTTATAATATACTGAAATATGTTAAACACACTGCAAGTATTTTCTTTAATTTACAGTGACCCCTTGGTTAACGAACTCAATCTGTTCCAGAAGGTCGTTCGTTAACCGAAAAGTTCGTTAACCGAAACCATTGTTTCAATGGGTTTTTGGGTAATTGGTTCCAGCTCACCGAAAATTTCCTAAATTCAACAAAAATGGTAGAAAAGTTCACTTACTTTGAGGTGTGTATGTAGAAGGCTCCTGGATGATGATGATGGGAATTAGAATGGGGGTGGAGGAGAAGGAAGAAGAGAAGGCATTGGGGTGGAAGAGAAGTCACCCCATGGCACCATTTCACCCATAAAATTTTAGTTCTCTTGGTGTAAGTCAAGATTATTTTCTTTAAATCAACACTGCACTGCATTATATATTGTCAATATGTAAAATATATTTCAAAATGACCAATAATTTGCTTGGAATCACAGAAAAAAAGCGTTTAGTTGAAGAGAGTCTCAAGCAAGATGTTACCTCCAGTGAAAACAGAGAGAGACTAACGCCTGTTTGCTGTGTTAAGAGGCTGGATGCCGTGCATTAAACTAGTCACTTTACCTTCAATTATGTTCAATAATTGTTAAAATGACTAAAAAATTGAATATTAAACTTTTAAAATTATTGAATAGTATAAACTTCTTGATATTTACTAAAATAGTAAGGAATTTAAGCCCTAGAACCGATTAATGTATTGGCAGACTGATACTAAAGCTGGTTGCCCGGTCAGTGCAAGCAAAAACATGTTGAGGTCGGTTCGTAAGAAATTCGTTAACCGAATTTTTGTTCGTTAACTGGATTGAAGATCCATATGGAAGGCAGTTCGTTAACCGAAATTTCGTTAACCGAGGTGTTCGTTAAACGAGGGGTCACTGTATAAGCTTGTTTCGCGAGACGATCGGTGGTGGGACTGTGGTCCGAGTGTTTACACCAGCTACCGTATTCTAATTCAGTAGTGTTTCATTAGGATTTGAGTGAAAAAGATGAAGTACTTACTACATACATTTATTACGCAAACATATATATATATATATATATATATATATATATATATATATATATATATATATATATATATATATATATATATATATATATATATATATATATATATATATCCGAATCCATAGTTTCAATGGGTTTTTGGGTAATTGGTTCCAGCTCACTAAAAAATGCCTAAATTCAACAAAAAAGGTAGAAATGTACACTTACTTTGATGTGTGTATGTAGAAGGCTCCTGGATGATGCTGATGTGAATTTGAAGTGGGAGGTGGAGGAGGAGAAGGGAGAAGAGAAGGAAGTGGAGGTGGAGGAGAAGCATTTTACTGCTTCTTGGATGGTGAGTCACCTTCCATGAAAATGTCAGGAACCTCTGGACTGACAGATTCTCCACCATGAACATCCTCTCTCCTTCTTGAAGTGGAAGGCTGAGGGCTAGCATCATCCTCTCTCCTTGAAGTGGAAGGCTGAGGGCTAGCATCTTGTTCCCTCTGCCTTTTACTGAAGAAAGTGTCAATTGTGGTCTGTGGGGCATCTGTCCTCCTCACCATTAACTTATGTTTAAAGAAGGAGACCACTGAGTCCTCAACATGACACAAAGTTAGTTCAGTTTTTCCACTTCTGGGTGCTTTGAAGCCAGTTCCCTGAACTTCTCCCAGTGGTAAATCACATCTTTCAACTGTGTAGCTGACATATGGTCATCACTTTCAATTTCCTCCTCACCACTGTCAGCCTCTACCCGTAACATCTCATCCAGTTCCTTCAAGTCATTAGGAGTAAGTTCCTCCTCATGAGACATCACAAGCTCTTCCACATCCTTCTCCTCCACTTCAAGACCCAATGACTGACCAATGGACACAATCTCCTGGTCCAACTCTGTGTCATCCTCAAATCCCTCAAAATCATGGACTACTGATGGCCACAGTGCTTTCCATGAAGAATTGAGGGTTCTATTGGAGACTTCTTGCCATGATGACACAATCAATTTTACAGCCTCCAGGACGTTGAATTGTGTCTTCCAGAACTGTTTCAGTGTTAGTTCAGGATCAATGGAAGTTGCCTGATGACACCTCCTAAACATTTTCTTCATGTACAACTTCTTGAAGTTGCTGATCACATTCTGGTCCATTGGCTGTATGAGTGATGTAGTGTTTGGAGGCAAAAACAACACTTTCACAAAGTCAAATTTATACTCCAAATTTCTGGCAAGGTCAGGGTCATGACCAGGAGCATTATCCATGAGGAGAAGAGCCTTTAAAGGAAGTTTATTGGTGGTTAGGTAGCTCTTGACAGAGGGGCAAAACACATCAATAGCCCATTCATTAAAGAACTGTCTTGTCACCCATGCCTTACGGTTGGACTTCCAATAAACTCCAAGCATTGTTCTTACCACTTTCTGTTGCTTGAACACCCTGGGGTTTTCAGAGTGGTAGACAAGCATAGGCTTCAGTCGGAAATCCCCTGAAGCATTGGCACCAAGCAATAGAGTGAGACGGTCTTTCATGGGTTTATGCCCAGGTAAAGAGGCTTCATCCTTGGTGATGAATGTTCTTTTGGGCATCTTTTTCCAGAACAGCCCAGTTTCGTCAACATTGAACACTTGCTGTGGAAGATAATTTTCTTCTTCCATCAGTTTTTAAATTCAATTAAAAACTTTGCTGCCCCTTCTTTATCAGCACTAGCAGCTTCACCATGCCTAACAACACTTAAAATGTCACTTCTTTTCTTAAATTTTTCGAACCAGCCTTTGCTAGCCCGAAAATCTTCAAATTCTGTTCCTGAAGAACCAGGTTGATCTGTCTTTAAATGTTCATAAATCTCCCTGTCTCTTTCACAAATGAAATCACCAGAAACTGAATCACCTTTCATCTGTTTTTCCCTAATCCAGATGATAAGTAACCTCTCAGTTTCTACGATTAGGGATCTACTTTTAAACACTCTTGTAGATTTGTCTCTCACGTTCACTTCCTTAAATTTGTCTTTTTGTGCAAGAATTGTCGACACAGTTGATGCCGACATGCCATATTCTTTGCATAGCGCATTTGATTTAATACCTTGTTCGTGTTTTTTTATTATTTCCTGCTTCATTTGGATTGAAATCACTTTTCTTGATCTCTTAGGCCCCATGCTGGATTCAAACAATGGCAACACGTATTTTTCAAAGTTAAACTAGCTGTAAATAAAGAATATTTTCTTTAAAATAACACTGCACTGCACTATATATTGTCAATATGTAAAATAATTTTCAAAATGACCAATAATTTGCTTGGAAACACAGAAAAAAAGCGTTTAGTTGAAGAGAGTCTCAAGCAAGATGTTACCTCCAGTGAAAACAGAGAGAGACTGACGCCTGTTTGCTGTGTTAAGAGGCTGGATGCCGCGCATTAAACTAGTCACTTTACCTTCAATTATGTTCAATAATTGTTAAAATGACTAAAAAAGTTAATATTAAACTTTTAAAATAATTGAATAGTATAAACTTCTTGATATTTACAAAAATAGTAAGGAATTTAAGCCCTAGAACCGATTAATGTATTGGCGGACTGATACTAAAGCTGGTTGCCCGGTCAGTGCAAGCGAAAACATGTTGAGGTCGGTTCGTAAGAAGTTCGTTAAGCGAAATTTTTTTCGTTAAACGAATTGAAGATCCTTATGGAAGGCAGTTCGTTAATCGAAATTACGTTAACAGAGGTGTTCGTTAAACGAGGGGTCACTGTATATATATATATATATATATATATATATATATATATATATATATATATATATATATATATATATATACATACATATGCATACAGTACATACATACATATATATATATATATATATATATATATATATATATATATATATATATATATATATATATATATATATATATATATATATATATATATATATATATATATACATACAGTACATACATACATACATACATACATATATATATATATATATATATATAATATATATATATATATATATATAAGTTTAAGTGTAATTACACATCTTCAGGGGTGAGTACAGACTAAAGAGGAGTACAAAACAAGGTGTATATATACAGAGGAGGGTGAGACCAGGTCCACAATGGTCAGGTATTAGGTAATGACCCTACTAATCTTTAAATAGCACCGCAACGGTCGGTAGTCAGGTCAGAGGGTATGGTGACCCAACCTTCTCACCTGGTTACACTATCTTCTTAATTACAAAATTGTCCAGTTTGTACATGCCATTACTCAAATTCATGTTGAATGCTTCGGTATGTTTAATGAGACTAGATTCTATGATGTTCCTACTATCAATTGAATTACAAGGTAATATTGAGGAGGCATTATCCCAGTCAATGCAATGCTTGTTATCCCTCAAATGAACAAACAGAGCATTGGATTCCTGGCCTATCTTATGTTTTTATGCTTTATGTAGGGTGTTTTGAGGGTGAATTTCCATGGTCCGGCACCGGTCAGGTCCCGAGGTTGCCGGACTAGAAAGGTACAACCTGTAGTAAAGAAAAACAGTGGAATCCTTCTTCCAGCAAGATGAAGTGAAATAATATTTGGGTATCAAATATCAGAATGTAGATACTGTATTTGTAAGTGATAGGAAAATGGTAATAAATTTAACTTTGTGTTGAAATTAAATATTGTTTGTTTTTTAGCTGTGTTAGTGCTTTGGTGATTTTTATTTTTATTTTTCTTTATATACAGTATCTATAATTCTATATCTCTGTAAGTATTCTTGTTACCTTTATAGAAACATGAGTTTATAACAAGGTATGATAGCTAGTCAATTAAGTTATACAGTAACAGTACTGTCAACAAACCAGTACTTTTTGAAAATCTAACATGGGCGTCTTGAGGTCAGTAACACACTCGCTCGCAGTTACACACATAGGCATCAATTATAACCTCGTCTAATTGGCACTGACACCCTAGTACATCATTCAAGAAAAAAAAATATGAAAAATCAAGTAATGCTGATAGACACTTGTGATTTTGGCCTGTCATTCTAGTAGGCCTCCTCTCTTGTGGTAATCCATCACTCATTGGTTACTTAGGAACAGTTCATAGCACACCTATCATGAGACATCAGTGTTGTCCTAGCAGTGACGTAAGAAGGCTGAGTGAGTGAGTCCTTTAAATTTTATCTTGATATCCACCCCACACACTTGTGCCTTCCATTGGGTGGTAATAGTAGCCTGTAAAGTGTTGACAGGTATTTACAAAGCATTCATTAATTTGTTGAATACTGTAGTATTCAAATATGTAACCATTATGTGTATAAAATATGCCATAATACCCTTCTCTAGATAGGATAAATTCCTGACCTACAGGTATCAGTAAAAGTGATGAAAAGTTTGTAAAATGCTTTTTAAGTGTCCATAATGGGGTTTATAAAGTGTTTATTTGTTTGTTTTATGATATTTCACTTGTTGAAACTTATAAGACTCACATGTGTGAACCACATAATAAATTCCCTTCTCTGGATATGATAAACATCTCAGTTATATATAGAAGTGATGAAAAGTGTTGTGAAGCTGTTTAAGCATTTATAAAATGTTTGTTGTTATATTTCAGGATATTTCAGCTTTTATATAATGTATAGCATGTTTCAATCCAGTATGTATAACAGTACACAATGTGGGGATGGAATTGTTTTGTTTTTTTTCTAAAATTGCCTACAGCCAAACTGTACTATATATGGTATCAAAATTCTAAAACCACCATAACCTACCTAGACACTTACTGTATACTAGCCAATGGAATAATACAAAAAATAAATAAATAAATAAATACGATAGTACAGTAATGACAAAAATTAAAGAGAGTGAACAATTTTGGAAATAAATAATAAATATTTGTTTCATTTTTTTTTTACTTTAACAGCTACCCTGTATATTATTACTTATATATTTATTTTTATTTTACCAATATAAAGTGTAAAAATTTTCATATTTTTTTAATCTAACACTTATTAACCTTACTTTGTTGTTTGTTTGCTCAAATATAAGTTTATTGTATTGAAAACTGTAGTGCATGACTTGTCAAAATTTTAATTTTTTGTTCAAGCTGAATGCGACTTCAGCAAATTCTACCTAGGTATGTTAATTCCTAGCCAATTCGCCAGGCCAACATACAGGCAATTAAAACATCTAATAATTACTTAATAAGTAATATTAGGAGGACACGTCGCTAACTGGCATTTAATTGCTATTTTCAAAGTCCTTCCTTCATCTCGCCACTATGCGCAACGCGAACCTCATCTCTTGCCTGGCGATTCAGCTATAATACACACAAAGGGAAGCTCCGCGAATTTCTGTTCTAATTGCTGAAATACTCACCTCCGCAAGGATATTATATACAGTATTTGTACTTAATAGCACAGTGATGAAGTAGAGTGACTTTTATTTTGTTATGTCTCTCAATTATTGTATTTGGGACATTTTCTTATACGACTTTGGGTCAGCATGGCGACCAAAACACATTTTCTTTGTGAGTCGTTTAGATCGTTGTGACTATCCCTTGCCTTTAAGTCACTCGGTGAATGTCGCTGCGCCCTCCCGGGCTCGTCTTCACTAAAAGAGAATATGTGAATATATCTATTTATATATACTGTATACATATACAGTATTACCCTTTGGTTTTCACTTTCCGCGTTTCATTTGTTTTATACCAAAACCAGACTTTCCTCGCGGTCATCTACTCATACGGTGAAGTATATTTTTTAGGTCATAAAATTCGCCTGATTCGGCCAGAATATAATTTACATTGCTGGATTTCTTACAATATGATGATCATTTTGAATATAAACATCATAGTTTGCATTGAACATACAAATTTTAGATCTAAGTAATAATTTAGTTTAAATATTTTATCTTGCAAAATATATGAGTTTACATTCAAAATATTCCCTACAGAATCAGAAATGTCAATTATATTATCCTAACTTTAGTCACAAAATTGATATTATTATTACTAAGCATTTGTTAAAATCTAGAGTTTACCCACACATTTATCTGGTAGGGTAGAACGTTAGACGACCGACCCAGCTGGCGTGAGTGTGTGAGGCAAGGTGGGGTACTTTGATTGACAGATAGTGTCGTGAAGAATATTTTTTTTTTATGAACTGAAGATATTTGTTTTAGCTCATAAAATTCATACAAATTACTCGACCAGAATATAATTTACATTGCTGGAATTCTTACAATATGATGATCTTTTTGAATATAAACATCATGGATTTTGCATTAAACATACAAATTTTAGATCTTAAGTAATAATTTGGTTTACACAAAGCAAATATTTTATCTTTTGTGCAAAATATATGAAGTTTCCATTCAAAATATTCCCTGACCTGCAAGGAATCCAGAAATGTCAATTATATTATCCTAACTTTAGTCTGAGGTATTATTTATTACTAAACGTTAAATCTAGAGTTTTCATCCAAACATTAATCAGAGAGGTAGGAGCTAGTGAGCTGGGAAGAGGGGGGGCGATTTGAGTCCATTGTTTGAATGGACATTAACCTGGCGACTGTATTTCTCTTAAATATTAATTGTGTGAGCATACCATCATAAAATTTAGATGTTATTTTTACTACAACATAGGTATTGTGTCGGAAAAAGTGGAGTTTTGGGGTCGGGCCAGTCTCTATTGGAATTAATCCCATATGTTCTGTTGTTCACTTTATGCGGTTTTCACTTTCCGCGGTACCCTGTGGGCTCAATTCAACGCGTAAATCGGGGTACTACTGTATATGTATATTGTTTACGATCTCTTTGTCCCAATTATTCACGTGCTAATATGAATACAATGACGATCTCTCTCCCTACTCATATGTACGTTCACAAAACCTTTGGGCTTCCGCCCTTGGGTTTCTATTTGTTTTCAGCAAAAAGGCCAGAGTTGAGTTTGTCTCTTCATAACTTTGATGTCCTCAGTAACGGGTTCAGGCGAACTTTAGCTTGGCTGCTGGACTTAGCGTTCCTTCCGGAATGTTTACCTTCCAGTCTTACTAGCAACCTAGAGTTATGTTGAAATGGACTTTACACCTTCTATGGGTTATATGAGACCAGTTCAGGGTGGAATTCTCAACCAAATAAATATTGCTAGAGTAACAGTGAACGTTGCTGCCAATAGAGCGCTATGTTAGCGGCTCAGCACTGTCAACCCTGCCGAGTGATAGTGCGCACTTAGGAATATTCCCCTAAGTGTTTACTTGGGGATAATGTCTGTGCCCCTGATTGGCAACAAATAAAGATCTTAATGATCCTTCTCAATAAATGTTCTGAATGAAATTATTTTATAAAAACAAATTTAAATAAATAAGTTTCAGTGAGCTGATGGATACTTGATAAATAAGAGTCGGGAGACAGATACGAGATAGTGAGTTATTGTTTATATTGGTCATAAGAGTGACTTGTATAACATTAACTTACGAATAATATAACATTTATGAGTCATATTGATTAAGTTTGGGAGAAAATGCTTTCTCCCTTATTAATTATTATTATTACTTTGTGTTATAATGATATAATGTGACTCATGGTATCCTCCTAGTTCAGATGAGTGATGTACAACTGGAGGATGAAGGTCAGGACTCCGGGCCTATGGATAATGGAGGAGACTATGGAACTGTCCCTGAGGAGATACTATTGAGTGCTGAGCTACAAGGACTAGAAAGTTCAGCTCAGGCACTACATTAAAGGAATTGTCTGTCAGTAGAGAATTTGAATTCAGTAGTAGTAGTTTCACCCAAGACCCAAGGGGGCCATACTACATGTAATTATAAAAAATGTACAGCGACTTGGATTACTAAGATAGATCCTCATGTGGCTTGCATAATTCATGGCAGCTGTGTCTCAAATAACCTATTTTTACCAATGGATTGTGCAGTTTGTTATGATCAAATTTGTCAATTTCATCAAGCTACAGGTGATAAGAAAGATTTATTGCAATTACAAATTAAAAATAGGTGGAATAAGGCCTTGAAGAGTAAGTTTTTGAATGTACAACAATGGAAAGATCCCAAGTTGGCAGAAAGTTTAGGATTATTGGTGTTAGTTAAAAGACTTAATCCCCACTTAGATAAGACTGCTCCTGCTAAGAAAAATAAGTTATTGGACCCTCCAGACAGTGAGGCAGTAGGAAGTCTACAAAAACCTCTATCTACTCAATCTGATTTCAGTGGATTCCAGGATCAGGACGATGAGCCTGGTTCTAATCATAGTATCCAGTCTCTTGAGCAGGAAGAACCTGTTGAGACTAAATTCATCCTATCCACATCTTGGCAACCACTTCCACCTGGGACAAAAGTGTTGGTTACTGTGAGTGGAAACAGGCTGCTGTAAACTGACACGCAGCTCCTGGATAATATTGAGTGTAAGGTTGATTCTAACAGGCCATGGATAACATTGGTAAGAGCTAAGTCTTCTTTGTTCACTAATCCATCTGAATCTGTGGATTCCTTATTCAAGATATTTTATGAAAATGTCTCTAAGCTTCCTGATATCTCAGCAACTACAAAGAGAGAGGAAGGACATGCAACTTTGGGTCATCATTCTTTGTTTTTGGAGGGTGATACTACACTTTCTTGGCCTGATATTTGCCCAAAGATGATCTCTGAAATAGACGAAGTCTGGGCTAATTTATTGAAAGACTTAACATTCATTCCCGCAGACAGGAATGCTCACAAGTTTAGTTTTTTGAAGTTCCAATTTAATGACAAAAAGAGTTCCTTATATGATCTTTACCAATATTTGTCGGCTTCAAAATATGTTGATATAAGTTATGAAAAAAATTTGAAACCATTTGCCCCTGCACTGCTGCTTGAAGAATTTAAAATTAGGAAATTGGCGGCAGATGTTTGGTCTGCAATTATGATGTGTCAGTTATTAACTAAGTTTGTGCTGGACTATGAAGAAAATTCAGAAGTGGACAAATGTTTTGCTGCTGCTCTACAAGGAATCCCATATTCCCTGTACAACTCATTTTTAGATCATTTGTTGAAAGCCCTAAGACTGAAAGTCCAGCTAAGGAAACAAGCAACAAATTATGCTTCAAGTGGTAGCGCTTATTTGTTGATACGTTCTTCTCCTCTTTCTCCTGCTTTGTTTGGTGAGCAATCATTGATTAAATATAGATCATCTTTGGAGAATACTATTAATATTAATGTCCCTAGGAGTCCTCAGACCTTTCGGAAACCTAGGAGAAGAAGGTTTTACAGGGGAACAGGACCAGCTGCCCGGGTCAGTTATCAACCAAAGGGAAATTTTAGAGGAGGAAATAATCAAAGAAGTAATAGAGGTGGCCGTTTGTTTAGAAACGGAAGGAGACCTTATTCCACCACCTCAGCAACTTCCCCCTTCCATTGAAGCCAGACAACTGGGTCGTCTAGGGGGTTGGGAGAACAAATGGACTTCTTCCATATGGGCTTACAAAACAATCAAAGGGGGTCTCACATGGACTTGGTTGAGGCGCCCTCCCCTAGCATCCCCAAAGAAAGGTAAAAAACCAACCCCATTACTTACAAAATTTGTAAGTCAACTACTAAGCAGAGGTGTCATAGAACCGTTGCAGTCAGAGAAATGTTTCATGTCTCGCCTATTTCCAGTCCCCAAGAAAGGCAGCGACAAATTAAGGTGGACTTTGGATCTTTCAATCCTAAACAAATTTATTCCCAAAAAAAGTTTCAAGATGCTCACTTACGACCATCTGAGGCATCTACTTCCGCCCAATGCTTGGATCTCAAAAGTGGATCTCGAAGATTTCTATTATCACGTTCATGTTGCTCCCAGGTACAGAAAATTTCTGGTGTTCAAAGTTGGGGAATTAAGTTATCAATTCACAGTGATGCCATTCGGTCTGACAATTGCACCAAAAGTCTTTACAAAACTGGCAAATATTCCCAGAAAGATCCTTGCAAAGGAGGGCATAAGAACCTTTGCTTATTTAGATGATTGGCTGATAATGGGAAACTTTCGAAGATTGCCAAAGGGCGACCCAACGTACACTAGTACTATTTCAAAACCTTGGTTTAAAGATAAACCAGGGAAAATCAAACTTAATACCATATCAAAAGTTGGATTGGTTAGGCCTCCACTGGGATACAAATCAGCAGTCAGTCAGTTTACCAGGAACCAAAGTAACTGATTTGATAAACAAAGTAGAAGCCTTTTGGGAAAAACTTCTGGGTCTGTTGAATTTTGCCACAATAGTGGTTCCATTGGGAAAGTTAAGGAAAAAGCGACTATCTCATCTGGGCTCGAAGTTACTTCGCAGAAACAGAAAAGTTGCTTCTTCTCTCCATATTCAGATAAAGAATCATCTTTTGTGGTGGACAAACTGGGACAATCTAATCGGTCCCTCTCCCTGGGTTCTACCTCAAACAGGTTTGGTCGTTTGTACGGATGCGTCCAAAATAGGATGGGGATACCATTCTTCAAAAGGGGAATTCAATCAAGGAAAGTGGAGCAACTTCCTTTGGGACAAACACATAAATATAAAAGAATTAGCAGTGGTCCTTTCTTTTTGTCGGCAAACCCAAATTTACAAAATATGACGATCCTGTTTGCCATGGACAACAAAACGGCAATCTTTTGTCTCAATCATCAAGGGTCAACAAGGTCTTGGCCCCTTCTACAATTATCAGAAAATTTTATCAGTGTTTGTGCAACACAAACACTTTACCTCAAAGCAACTTATATACCGGGAGTGCAAAACAATTGGGCAGATGCGCTGGCCCGTCTCCGGCCAGTATCAAGAGAAACAGAATGGTCCCCAAAGGTATCGGAGTTCAAGAGTCTAGTGAAGAAGTTTGGAACTCCACAGATAGATCTGTTTGCCTCCCTAGCAAATTACAAGATGCCAATTTATGCATCTCTGGAAAGGTCAAATCTTTCAGGAAATGCCCTCCTCTTAGACTGGAACCTTTGGAATTCAATCTATCTATTCCCACCTGTGAAAATATTGCCCAAAGTGGTTCACAAACTCAGATCCTTCCGAGGCAAAGTCCTCTTAATTGCACCATATTGGATCCTACAACCTTGGTGCCTGGATCTACTGGACTGGTGCCCAAATCCTCTACAATTGCAACAAGGATGTCTAGACCAGGTACTACATTCTCAGTTCGAGATATCCTTGGCACTTCACGCTTGGAGTTTCTCAAAAAAAGCTTAAATAGGTTGTTGGGTAATTCCAATATAGCTAATCAAGTATTAGCAGGTCATAGACCCCAAACTTCTATTCAATATGAGAAAGCTTGGTATCTTTTTCAACAATTTATCAAGTTAACAACTCTGGATTCATTATCGGAAACAATTGTTTTAGAATTTTTTGAATTTCTGTTCAGAGTTAAAGGCCTTCAAGGATCGACAATTGCATCTTATAAATCAGCGTTGGTTGACCCTCTGCCTTGGGGTTTTAATATTACCTTGAACCCAAGGATTTATCAAATGCTAAGATCGTCCTTTTTCATTCAGAGACCTCCTTTACCCAAGAGAATCCCGCCTTGGTCTCTGGAAAAAGTTACTAATCTTCTTAAAGGGCCTAATTACAATATAAATCTGAACAGGGATTAATTACTCCAGAAGGCAGCTTTCCTTCTAGCAATAGCAACGGGTATGAGAATCGGTGAACTGATTTCAATTTCCAATAATCCATCATTATTGGTAATTTCTGACGAGGATGTTATCCTTTTTCCTACGGAGAGACTAAGAAAAAATGAAAGGGAAGATTTCTAAGCTCAACCTATGAGGATAAAACATCTAATGGATGAGACTAGGGTTCCTCACATATTGTGACCAGTTAAAAATCTTCAGGAATGGTTAATCAGATTCCCTAATAGAGGCCCATATGTTTTCTCATCAAGGGATGGTAAGAAATTATCTCCTAGTCCATTGACAAAATCCTTATCTCAATTAGTGAATCAAGCAAACCCTGGCAAGAAATTTTTGGCACATGACAATATGAAACATGCAGGGTCTGTGGCCTTTCTGCGGCATATGAGTCTCAGTCAGATCAAGGAAATGGGCTTTTGGAGTTCTTCAAAAACTTTCAAAGAGCTATCTTCATCTATCTCTGAGAGATGCCTCAAATGTGGTGGTACTGGGTTCCCCTCCCCCATCTAGTCAATCTCCACTACAAGGACCTTCTTCCTCATTAGAATAAAGTGAGTATCCTTTTTGAGTAAATTAACATTTTACCTTCCGGTAAATGTTCCTAATTTTGGAAATGTTCGAAACGGTTTATAATATCGGGACCTCAGTAAGCGGAGCCTTGTATGCAAAGTCACCTCCCTCTCCACCTCCTGCTCGGGTATTCTTGCTGACGTCGCATTCAGCTTGAACAAAAAGCCGTTTTTTTTCTTCTAAAAAACAGTTTTTGTGATATAGCTCGAATGCGACGTCCATTACCCACCCATCTCCACCCCCCGAGAGTTGACTTTTAATTTTTGCTCTCTCTGAGGCATGAGATGAGGTTCGCGTTGTGCATAGTGGCGAGATGAAGGAAGGACTTTGAAAATAGCAATTAAATGCCAGGTAGCGACGTGTCCTAATATTACTTATTAAGTAATTATTAGATGTTTTAATTGCCTGTATGTTGGCCTGGCGAATTGGCTAGGAATTAACATACCTAGGTAGCATTTGCTGACGTCACATTCAAACTATATCACAAAAACTAGTTTTTAGAAAATAACTGCTTTTTTTTTCCATGTGAAAGAGCAATCAATTGTATGTATAATATAGAATGTAAAAGTGCTTACTCTATTCACCCACAACAACTATATACAATATAGAATATAGAATTTTTATCTACAAAGTCATTTCCATTGAGTATGCTGATGATTATCAATCTTTTCATTTAGTATTAAAATTGGACAATGTAAAAATACTGGATGGCAGGAGGGCATACAGGGATTTCTAGGATGGGTACAAGGTATAAACATGGTGATTCAAGCTTGAATAGACCAGAAAATTAACAGTGGGACACAAGAACTGTAACTACTAGAGTGGGAGGCAAAATATCTCCCAGTCCCTTGAAATTGAGACGGGTGTTTGGGTTTTTCCTATACTGTACTTTATAAGGTGTATTTTTATATTTTAGGGTACAGGGGAGGAGGTGAGATTGAACATTGCAAGTTCAGACTTAGCCTTGATGCGTGGAGATGTGGAACATGCTTTATCCATGCTACGATCAATAGGACCAGAGGAGCAGTATTATCTTCAAGCTCGAGACAAAATGGCTTCTATATACCTGAACCATCTGAAAGACAAGCGAATGTTTGCCTCTTGTTACAAGTATGTTGGTGTAAAGCAGTTAAATTTGTAATAGATGAAGAAATATATCATGCTTGGATCATTTTCACCAACCCTGCCTAGCCATGGTATGGAATCTTCTAGTTATGTAAAGTCGTTGAGGCTCCAGAGGAGTATCAGCTGAGCTATGGACCCCCTGAAATAAGGATTATCATAAAGGCAAAATGCTTTTTGAATAAGTAAAGTGATGACATAGTGAGAGGGCTGTAGATGCTGAAATGAATGTGGATGTTTGATAAATAAAAATGGTTGATTTAGGATTTTATAAAATGTAGGTGATTACTTAATAAATAAAAAAAAATTATGATTGCCAAGAGTGGCTGATCAGGGGGGGGGACTTCTTATGAGATTGATGGAAAAGAATCACTGAAATGTACAGGTACAGATAATGGGACCAGGCATACGGACAAAGCCAAGCCTAAGTCATTGGAATGTGATGAAGCCAGAGCCATACTTTAAAAAAGTCATAAAATTGAAACCAAAGCATTTCAAGGCTTCATGAAACATTAACACCATTATTATATAATATACTGTATTACCTAATACAGTACTGGTGATTAAGTCCGTGGTTAGCATTCTCACGCTACCCATGCACACCACATGGGCCCAATGAGTATAGTGTATCTTAGAATTAGAGAAAATAATATCAGGGGAGATGGCATGTTGCTATAAAATAAAAAAATGAAGAGCATAGATGTGTACAGGGGTGTATGTGTGTGAAGTGAACATGTGTGTGTGTGAACCTGGCATGTCACCAGGTTAGACTGTCCCTGTAGCTACATCCCCCTACCAGACCAAGCTGTGTTATTTTTATTTTTCAACTCGTATTTTTGGGTAAATTTACATAATTTATTATTTTTTTTATTCAGTTACATGGACACACAATCATTCATGCAGAATATATTAAAAAAAAAATTATTATCATAATATCAAAATCATAAAGATAATAAAAATTTCTTACATCCGCAATTGTATGTGTGTGATCATGAGAGGGGAAGGGGGGAGAGGGATGTGGGTGCGGCATCAGGGTGGTGGGAGTATGGTGTGAGGTAGTGGTGGGAGTGTGGTGTGAGGTAGTGGTGGGAGTGTGGTGTGAGGTAGTGGTGGTGGTGGGAGTGTGGTGTGAGGTAGTGGTGGTGGCAGTGTGGTGGTGGGTGGTGTGAGGTAGTGGTGGGAATGTGGTGGTGGTGGTGACATGAGTGTGCTGGTGTGAGGTAATGGTGGTGACGGGAGTGTGGTTGTGGTGGTTGGTGGTGTGAGGTAGTAGTGGTGGTGGTGGGTGGTATGAGGTGGTGGTGAGAGTGTGATGGTGGGTGTTGTGAGGTAATGGTGGCAGTGGCAGGAGTATGGTGGTGGGTGGTGTGAGGTAGTGGTGGTGATGGGAATGTGGTGGTGGTTGGTGTAAGGTAGTGGTGGTGATGGGAGTGTGGTGGTGGTGAAGCAAGCATTGAGGATGCAAGAGAAGTTGCAGCAGATCACATTAGGGTTGTCGGGGGCATAGACAAGATCCCACTTAGCATTCATTAAGTTGTTTTCAAACAGGAGCATGTTGTCGGGGCAGTAATCTCTGTATTTTATTGGGACTTTACTAGACCTTTCAGATCCTGTAGCTGTTTTATACATGCCAAAAACTGGGAAGTGATCTGAGATATAGTTATAAATAATTCCATTTGCAAGATTATTAGGAGTGTTGTTAGACCAGATATGATCTATCACAGTGGCAGAGGTGGCAGTTACTCTGCATTACAAAAAGTTGTAACTGCTAGACTAAGGTTAGAATATAAGTACCTCTGGCAGTATGCCCCTCAGGCAGATGTGAACAAAACTAAATGTAAAGTGTATGACCAGACTTATGGCCACACACTCCAACACTACATCTTAGACTGTGAAAAAATAGAACCTTATAGGGATAGATCTAAGCACACTGTACAGTATATGCAATGGCACAGCACATTATTTCTGATGACAAGATTGCTGATATACTAAGGCTGTTTTCACACTTCGCATCTGGTGCCTAATCAAAAATCTATGTAGCGTTTAAGCAAACAATGTACTGGAAGTATTCTGTAACATTCAATGCCATAATGTCAAAATTACTGGGGTCCAATAAACACCCTTTGTGGCCTCTTCTCTGTAATACTTTTTTGTGCTACCACTCACAGGATGAGTATGGGGTGCTCAATAAACTAGTTTCTGTCCGCGGCAGAATTCAGAATTGAATTTGCCGCCGCCTCCACCATCACCATACTCCTGCCACCACCACTAACTCCCACCACCACCATTCCCACCACCACTACTACCTCACACCACCAACCACCACAACCACACTCCCGTCACCACCATTACCTCACACCAGCACACTCATGTCACCACCACCACATTCCCACCACTACCTCACACCACCCACCACCACACTGCCACCACCACTACCTCACACCACACTCCCACCACCACCACTACCTCACACCACACTCCCACCACTACCTCACACCACACTCCCACCACTACCTCACACCACACTCCCACCACTACCTCACACCACACTCCCACCACTACCTCACACCATACTCCCACCACCACCACACTCCCGCCACTTCCACCACCACCCTGACGCCGCACCCACAACCCTCTCCCCCCTTCCCCCCTCTTGATCACACACATTCTATTGCGGTTGTAAGAAATTTTTATTATCTTTATGATTTTGATGTTATGATAAAATTTGTTTTAATGTATTCTGTATGACTGATTGTGTGTGCATGTAACAGAGTAAAAAAATAATAAATTATGTAAATCTACCCAAAAATACGAGTTGAAAAATAAAAATAACACAGCTTGGTCTGGTAGGGGGATGTAGCTACAGGGACAGTCTAACTTGGTGACATGCCAGGTTCACACACACACACATGTTCACTTCACACACATACACATCTATGCTCTTCATTTTTCTTATTTTATAGAACATGCCATCTCCCCTGATATTATTTTCTCTAATTCTAAGATAGGCAACAGCCACAGACGTTTTTCGTTTTTCCGGATGGCGGTACAGTATATGTAGTCGAGAAAGCTGACCAGACAGTGAGTGGTGTAGGAAGTTGTCATATTGCCATTTTGCTGAAGATTTAGCTGGGTATTGGGGTGATGGCAATGGGTCATAGCTCATTTAAGGATTGTGGGCTAGTTGAATTGGACACTGGTGACACATATGAGGTCTTCCAGTCAGCTGAGCATCTTGCTTGGCTGAGAGAAGCATTGATGATGGAGTTCCGGGGAGAACTCCTTGTAGAGTTTCATTGGTAAGTCAATGGGGATGGTGGAGCTCTTTAACTTCAGTTTGTCCAGACATTTTTGCTACTTCAAATTCTTCCACTGAGTCAGTGGGATAGGGGGCTGGTAGGTAAGCAGGGAGACTGGTTGTGTCAAGCCTATAGTTGTGAAATGGTTGTTTGATTGCTCAGCTGTGTCACCATTAGTGAGGTGGCTAAGGAAGAGGAGGGGGTGTGTCTTATTGTTTAGTCCACAGAGTTCTTTAAGCTTACCATACCAGTGATTGATGTTGGTCTGCTTCAGGTATTGCAGCTTGATTGGGTAGTGAGACTTTTTTCCAGCGCGTATTTCATGGATGACTTGGTTGAGAAGGGACTTGTAGCAGTTGTGGTCATTGAGATGAAAGGCGCTGTTTCTCTGCTACACAGATCTTTTGATCTGAGGTGCGATCCAGGGCAAGTCAACTTGGTGTGATCTGACTGACTTCTCGGGGAAGAAGTGGTGGTGAGCTTCCGTGGTGGTGTTGGTGTAATTTTTCCATTTCGTGTCCACATCACCAACAGAGAAGATAAGGCTGTGTGCTCCTTGATGACTTCAATGCCAGAGTTGTGGCAGATTCTGACATTTAGCAGAGAACCAAAGGGAGAAATGGACTAGACAAGTGTAATTCCAACGGCTTACTCCACCTCAGCAAGTGTGCTGCACACAACGTCACTATCACCAATACCTTGTTTAGGCTGGCCGACAAGTTCAAGGGTTCATGGCAACACCCACGATCCAAACACTGGCATCTCATTAACTACATCATTGTCAGAGAAAGAGATCGCCGAGATGTCCTCATCACCTGTGCCATGCGTGGCTGAGACCACTGCGACACTAATCATCGGCTCGTCAGAGACAAGCTCTTACTTCACGTCGCCCCAAAACGGTGAAGGCAGCAAGTCTCTAGAAGAGGTTTTAATGCTAAGCGTCTGGAGGATCCAGCGGTAGCATATTCTTTCAGAGAGCAGCTCGAACATAGGCCAATAAAACATCCGACAAGGAACAACCCAAATCCCAGTACCGAATGGGATAATCTCAACTGTTATGACAAAAACCTGCAGAGAGACCCTCACCCAGATCAAAAGAATACACCAGGACTGGTTTGATGAAAATGACCCGGGAATCAATGTACTCATCAATGATAAAGGTGCTGCTCTAACTGACTGGCAGAACAACCCTCAGTCTCGGATCAAAACTGATACCTTCCGCAAGAAGAAAGCTGTGGCCTAGTGGGAACTTCGCAATCTAAAGAATGTCTAGTTTGAAAGGAAAGCATGCAAAACACAAAAACTTGCAGATCAGCACAAGATGCGCAAATTTATCAATTCCAGTAAACATATTATGGGCCAATCACTCGTAGCGCAGCCCCCCTCCGCTCATCCAATGGTAACTCCATAATTAAAGGCGATGAAAGCCTCCTTCAGCGCTGGAAAGAGCACTACCATTCACTACTCAGCCGAAACACTCATGTGGATGTCTTGAATACCCAGGAGGTACCTCAGCATCCAGAGCCGACCCACCTCAGCTATGAAAAATAACAAAACCTCAGGGCCTGATGGAATCCCAGCCGAGGTGTATGAATTAGGAGGGCTTCTGCTTACCAGCCGTCAAAACTCTCTCCTGGAGAATATATGGGAAAAGAGGAAATCCCCCTAGCTCTTAAAGCCGCCCCCATCGTTAATATTTATAAAAACAAGGGAGACTGGTCAGACTGTGGCAACTACCATGGGATCTCGCTGCTGTCCATAGCTGCCAAAATTATTACCCGAGTCCTCCTAAACAGGCTTCTTCCTGAGACGGAAAACTTCCTCCCAGAATCTCAGTGTGGCTTTAGACCATCACGTGGCACCACTGACATGATCTTTGCTGCCCGTCATATACAGGAAAAGTGCAGAGAACAGTGTTGTGACCTGTAAATGGCTTTCATCAACCCAACCAAGGTCTTCAACTCGGTCAACAGGGAAGCCCTCTGGTGGACCCTCATACGTTTTGGCTGCCCCCCAAAATTCATTGCCATTATGAGGCAACTCCATGATGGCATGAACTGTGGTGTCCTGAACAATGGCACCCAGTCAGAGTTCTTCCCCATCCAAAACGGGGGTTATACAAGGGTGTGTACTAGTACCAACTCTGTTTTTCATTTTCTTGGCTGCCTTTCTTACTCGTGCCAGTACCAATTTAGCCAGATGAAGGGTCTTTTCAACATAAGACGACTCCAAGCAAGAACAAAGGTGTCGGCAGCTTCCATTACTGAGCTTCAGTATGCAGACGACCTCACCCTTGTCGCTCACACTGAACGCAACCTACAGGAGATAATGAACATTTACGCAGATGCGTATACACACTTCGGCCTTGAGATTATTGTAAGTAAGACTCAGATTCTCTTTCAACTTGCCCCTGGTTCAGACACACCTGCACCATCCAACGTAGTCTACATTCCATCCTCCGAGTTCGCTGGGAAGACAAGAGAACTAATGCCAGTATTCTTGCTGACACCAACTGTAGGAGCATCGAGACTATCATTGTCCATGAACAACTACGTTGGACTGGCCATGTTACCGGCATGGACGACAGTAGACTCCCAAAGCAGCTACTTTACAGTCACCTAAAGAATAGTAAGCATAACGCCGGCGGGTAACTAAAAAGGTATAAGGATAGTCTTAAGACAAACCTGAAAAAGTACCAAATCAACCCCCTCACCTGGAAGACGATTAATCCACACCGTAACGCTTGGAGGAGCACCACACGAGAAGGTGTCAATACTTTTGAGTTAGCCCGACTGCAAACTGAGGCAGACAAGCGCCAACGCCGGAAAGATGCTGCCACCGCCCCTCTCTCACTAGATGTAACCCTCCACATGTGCAACATCTGTGAATAACTCTGCCGGTCCTATATCGGCTTCTTTAGTCACTTCAAAACTCACTAACCTAGGTGACATCCCTAATAACTCATATCATTGTATCATAGCTGGATGATCGTCATTCTCGATTCCTAGAAACAGTAAAGTAGTAGTAGTGTGTGTGTGCACACGTTTGTGCCTGTGTGTGTTATGCATCTTTTCATGTATTTATGTATGTACACACAGTATACTGTATATAGCTAGCATGATATATAACTGTTTGTATGTAAAAAATTATCTTGCAGGGAAGTAGTGGATAAGAGTCCCACGCCCCAGAGCTTCTTGATGTTGGGTGATGCATACATGTCAATCCAAGAACCTGACCGTGCCATAGAGGTGAGATTAACTGTTCAATTGTTAGTTGTAGATTTTAAGCTATAAAATTATTTGTTCAGTGTCTAATAACTGAAGCCATTAATGGAAAATGAGCACTATCTTTCAAAATAACACAAGACAATTTTACTTCTACCTATCTCTCTTCTCTCTCTTTCTCCCTTCTTATCTCTTGTTCTCTTTTTCTACTCTCTTATTCTCTTCTATCTTGCTCTCTTTCCTCTCTTGGAGACACCAGGTGGTGTGGTGTTCACGTGGTTTAGTGACTCGTCCTTGGGTGTTGACATGAAGGACCTCACGTGGTCATGGAGACACCGGGTGGTGTGGTGTTCACGTGGTGCAGTAACTCGTCCTCAGGTGTTGATATGAAGGATATCACGTGGTCATGGAGACACCGTGTGGTGTGGGTTGGTGTCACAGTACCTCACTCTCTCTGCTAGTTGGTGTTGTGTTATCTCATAGTCAGGTGTAAAGCCGACCCAAGGCTGTTCCCAGGGTGGACTGATTAATGCCGCCTGGTCAGAAGATGGTGGTCGGTTCCCAGTGGTGCTTATCTCACTGGTGGGTCACGTCTCTCGCTGGTACTGTCTAGTGCTGAATTCACTGGCTTAAAGACTGTTCATCAGTTTTCAACATTGATCCCATTTGTTTCAGAAACAAAATTGTTACTTTTGATGGGATGTTGATATCCCAGAAGTGAGGATGGGTCGAGGAGAGAGACTTAGAGGAATGGGCCAGCATTGGCCGGGGGCAACTGCCACAGCAGGAACGAGCGCCTGATAGGTCTTGATCCTCCCGTGGTCAAGGATGTAGTTTATGTGTGCACACAGAGTGGTGCAATGCTTCTAGTGTAGCAACATTATGTTAAGGTGCGAGCACTGTTTCCTCCCTCTCGCTTTCAGCTAACGCCGCTGGCTAGCCGTCATGGTGAACAAAGAAGCAATTTGCACAAGTCTTCGCCTGCCAGTACACAGCTTCTTCTCCATCAAGACTCCTGTCCCTCCTCATGGCAACACACAATAACTGGGTGCCTTTTAGGCCCAGGCTAGACCAGCAGGGGATCTTGGAGCAGCAGTGGGCCCCAGAGAGATAGTGTAGGCCCACTGGCATGTGGACACGTCCTGGCTCCTACCAACCACTGCCTTGCGGATTAATCTTGATAGGTATAAGGCTATGGGAGTAAACCCCAAATGAAAAAAAATCTGTGGTGGAGCCCCACATCTGGCAGAGATGCTTACAGAGCTCCACCAAGACCCCAATGGCAGTAAATGCTGAAGAGGTGACCAACATGGGAACCCAACAACTACACCAGTGGATGAAGGCAATGCATGATGGACAGGCTACCTGGCAGAATCCAAGAAACTGGGCTATCGGCAGTACATTGCAACTCCCCCTCTCCCCAGTCTTTGCAACACTTGCACCACTGGATCAGGAAAAGGGAGAGCCAAAATGTGTGGTTGCAGCCTGCACTCCTGCCTTACCACATGAATCAACTCATGCACAGCCATCATCCAGCTCATCATACTTTTCATCATCATCAAAACTCCTATGGCGATGGAGGAGTGGCGATGGGGACAGGCAAAGATGACTGCCGTTAGGTCCGAGTCACAACTCTGCACATGGGTGGTATAGATAAGATTGTCGTTTATGCACTGGTATCTAGGCAGCAGTGCAATCCGGTCCTGTCTATGCGATTGAGCAGCCCTCTCGAGGACCCACACTACTCGTCCCACATGGGGAGGGGGCTAGAAACGGTGCTCTAAACATAGCCTGCCTAAAGAACCAACCTGACTGGGCAACCGCACCCAGTAAGGTCATCCTTATGCGGTCGAAAACACAATCATAATTTTCAGATAAAAACAAAAACAAACTATACAACTCTGATGGTCACTGCATGGAATGTCAGGACCCTTCTGGATACTGGCACAAATGAACATCCTGAAAGAAGAACTGCCCTCATAGCAAAAGAGCTGGCTAGATATAACATCGACATAGTAGCCATTAGTGAGTCCCGGCTTCCAGACGAGGGTCAACTCACAAAATGAGGGGTCTGGCTATACCTTCTTCTGGAAGGGTAAGCCTGCTGCTGAGAGAAACTGCATTTATGGAGTTGGCTTTGCCATCCGCCAATACATCCTACATAGGCTAACTGAAGTGCTGCATGATGCTCTGAGTACCACTGAATCACTCACATCATGCCTTCTTCATCAGAGTATATGCCCCAACACTGGATGCAGAGGCTGACATCAAGAAAGCCTTTCATGGGATAGAGTGCTAATCTCTATCCCCAGAGAACATAAGGTTGTGCTCCTAGATGATGTCAATGCCAGAGTTGCTGACATTTGGTAGAGAATCTTAGGGAAAAATGGACTAGGCAAGTGTAACCCCAATGGCCCACTCCCCCTCAGCAAGTGTACTGCACACAACCTCACTATCACAATACCATGTTTAGGCAGGATGACAAATTCAAAGGTTCGTGGCAGCACCGATGATCCAAACACTAGCATCTCACTGACTACATTATTGTCGGAGAAAGAGATCGCTGAGATGTCCTCATCACCCGAGCAATGCATGGCTCAGACCACTGCGACACTGATCATCAGCGCGTCAGACCAAACTCTCACTTCACGTCACCCCAAAACGAGGAAGGCAACAAGCCTACAGAAGAGGTTTTAGCATTAAGTGTTTGGAGGATCCAGCAGTAGCATTTGCCTTCAGTGAGCAGCTCTTACTGTGATTGATAAACATCCCGACAACAAACAACCCAAATTTCAGTGCCGAATGTGGTATTCTTGACACTGTCATGATAAAAATCTGTAGAGCGACCTTTGACCAGTTCGAAAGAATACATTTGGACTGTTTGATGAAAATGACCCAGAAATCAATGTACTCGTCAATGATAAACGTGCAGCTTTAACTGACTGGCAGAACAACCCTCAGTCTCGAACCAAAGCTGATACCTTCCGCAAGAAGAAAGCAATGGCCCAGCGCGATCTTCGCAATCTAAAGAACGACTGGTTTAAAAATAAAACATGTGAAATGCAAAAACTTGTAGATCAATACAAGATGTGCGAATTTTTCCATTCCACCAAAACATTTTATGGGCCAATCACTCATGGAGCAGCCCCATCTGTTCATTCGACGGTAACTTCCTAATTAAAGACGAAGAAGGCATTCTTCAGTGCTGGAAAGAGCACTACCATTCGCTGCTCAATTGGAACACTGATGTGGATGTCCTGATTACCCAGCAGGTCCCTCAACATCATGAGTTGACCCACCTCAGCTATCCTTCATCCCTTGATGAAGGATATTGTCGTGATCCCAATATCCTTTATACCTGGGAAGTGAAACCTGTCCCAAGTTATCATCAAATAAAGGAACAAACAGGGAACACGACAATAATTATCCCCACAAAAACCGACTCGACTGAATGTACTTGAATAAATAAGAATAAGTTGGAGTAAGTGAGTCACAAATGGGAAGATAATTAAATAATTCAATTTATGTTCTTAAAGGAGTACTGTCTAGCAACCATGGAATTTAAGGGAATAAGTGATTGTATATTAAAATAAGGGTGATGCCGGAAGGGTGAAAATATACCGTTAAGGAGTTAGATCAAACGAATACTACTTAACATTAATATATTAAACACAGACATTACAATATATACACAGCAATCACAACCAACTGGTTATTTCCTACCAAATAGGAGATTCCTTAACACCAGGATCCCTTCCTAGGCCTAACTTAACGTGCCACAAATTACCAGATACCGCTAGGGCATTGTAGATGACTGAACAAGGCACGTCTGTACGGGGCAAGTGTAGAGGCTAGAGTCAGTGTGGACACGTCCTGCCTATATCACGGTTTACTAGAGAGAGAGTCTCTGGCCACACAGAATATGAGTGAGAAGCGTCTTAGCTCACGTTACCCAGGACAGTTGCCAAATAGTCTATAACTAATTAATACTACTCTTGGTTTGACTTAACAGAGTAACACAATTGATGCATATTAACGACATACAGTGGGGTATGCTATAACGAACAGACCCTACTACGAATATTCCTATAACGAACGATTTTACCTATAAAATTGAGAATGCTATAACGAACGAAACTCCTACAACGAACATTATTTAATTTTTTTTTTTTTTTTTTTTTAATTTATTGTTTTTTTATTACAAATGTTAATGATATTCTTTATTTCAGGGGTTTAGATGCATATTTATGCACTTTTTTACAATTTTTACAATTTTATATTATATTTTTCAGTGTTAAGTGGTTGTATTTGGTGGCCTGGAACGGATTAATCCTATAACGAACGAATGCTATAACGAACAAGGTTTTAGAACCAATTAGATTCGTTATAGCATACCCCACTGTATATAGATATACAATTAACCTAAGTAACTAAGAACAACAATAAGATAATAGTAAAAATAACAAGTTATTAATAACTTGTGTGGAGTGGAGGCGTAAACAGATACCACACAACATGCGTGTTCCTAAGAGTTACAGGCACTTGACAGATATATACATATATATATAAGTACTCCCTCTTTATCGACGGGGGTTACATTCTGTAAACGGCCGTCGATAAAGAAACCGTCGATACCGTGATGGTTACGTAATTTTTCTAACTATTATTAGCATATGTTGAATAAATGTACCTTTAAGCATTAATGCGTTTCCTTTACACATAACCTTAAATAATAGTGTATAAATAATAATATAATAAGTGGACAAAAATACTAGCAAACTTACGATTTCATTTATTGAAGTGAACATCGGTCCTTACAGTAAACAAAACAGTGTACAGTACAGTAAAAGTCCAAAAATCCGGATGCCCAAGGCAAATTGTTTACCATTTATTATTACAACACTTTACACTGAAACGCGGGTAGTTTCAACAAAAATATTGTATATTTCCATTCAAGTATTTATTCAAGTCAATTAGGAGGGAATATTATTGTAATACAACAGTTTTTTAACTAAACCATTCGAAAAGTGATTACAGTAACATCTTTTGAACGAAAGAAAGCGCAAGTCATTGTTTTCGTCATGATTTGATCCCACTTTCCACTGTAATACGTACGTCATTTCAACAAAAATATTACATTTCCGTGAATGTATTATATCAAGCACAGTATGAATAGAATATCATTGTAATATAACAGAATTTTAACCGAAAACTATTAAAAAAACGAGTAACATCTCAAGAACATTGGAAGGTTAGGTAAAGTCTTTTGTTTTCGTCATGTATTTTATCCTATTTTACAATGAAATACGTCACGTTTCAGCAAAACTACTATTTATTTCCGAGAATATATTCATTCAGGCGCAGTTTAGGTAAAATATACGTGTGATGTAATAATTTTTTAACTGAAAACGATTCGAAAAACACGTAGCCTCTAGCCCTGTTCAAGGAGAGGACTGGGAGAAGCTGTTCGGTGCTGCAGACGATGACAAGGAAAATGATTTTGATGGATTTTAATGAAAATATTCAGAAATATGGTATCGTAATATTTATTCAAGTCAATTAGGATATTATTGTAATACAATACAACAGTTTTTTAACTAAACCATTCGAAAAGTGATTACAGTAACATCTTTTGAACGAAAGAAAGCGCAAGTCATTGTTTTCGTCACGATTTGATCCCACTTTCCACTGTAATACATACGTCATTTTAGCAAAAATATTACATTTCCGTGAATGTATTATATCAAGCACAGTTCAAAATAAAAATCCGGCTAAATAATCCGTCGATAATCGAAACCGTCGATAAAAAATCCGTCGATAAAGAGGGAGTACTGTATATATATATATATATATATATATATATATATATATATATATATATATATATATATATATATATATATATATATATATATATATATATATACAATTTACCCGCCTACTTGGTTTCCTTAGCGTTTTAGCATATCTGTGTGCCTTGCAAAGCTGAACTTTCACTTACGCGATTTTTTTCCACATATCTGTGATGAGTGTCCGAGACTTTAGATTTGCCCACCGCCACCCTGCCTGACTGCCTGTTTTAGCTCATAAAATTCATACAAATTACCAGGCAGAATATAATTTACATTGCTGGAATTCTTATAATTTGGTGATCATTTTGAATATAAACATCATATATTTTGCTTTTAAACTTACAATTTTTAGATAAAAATTTTTTCTCTGGTAACTTTGGTATCTTTTTTGCAAAATATATGACATTTATATTCAAATATTCCTGATCTTACAAGGAATCAGCAATGTCAATTATATTATCCTAACTTTAGTTTGAGGGTATTATTTATTAAAATTTAGTGGTTATCACATCTCCTTGGGACGGTTGGTGGGGGGTGGGGGGAGGAGGGACCGACCGACCATCTGTTACCCTGTGAAGAATTATTATTTTTTTATTAACTGAAGATATTGTTTTAGCTCATAAAATTCATACAAATTACCAGTCAGAATATAATTTACATTGCTGGAATTCTTATAATTTGGTGATCATTTTGAATATAAACATCGTTTGCTTTTAAACTTACAATTTTAGATAAAAATTTTCTCTAGGTAACTATTGGTATCTTTTGTGCAAAATATATGACATTTATATTCAAATATTCCTGGTCTTACAAGGAATCCAACGTAAAATTATATTATCTAACTTTAATCTGGTATTATTTAATACTAAATGTTAAAAACTCTGGAAGGGAGGAGATTGGTGGGGGTGGGGGGGGGGAGGTTGGGACTGACCGCGCGGTTTGGAAAGGGGAGAGCAAGGTGGGTACTTTGATTGACAGATAGTGTCGTGAAGATTATTATTTTTTATTAACTGAAGATATTTTTGTTTTATAAAATTCATACAAATTACCCGGTCAGAATATAATTTACATTGCTGGAATTCTTATAATTTAGTGATCATTTTGAATATAAACATCATATATTTTGCTTAACTTACAATTTTAGATAAAAATTTTTTCTAGGTAACTATGTCTTTTAAAATATATGACATTTATATTCAAAATATTCTAGTCTAAGGAATCCAGCAATGTCAATTATATTTTCCTTAACTTTAGTTTGAGGTTATCCCCACATCTCCTTGGGACGGTTGGTGGGGGAGGGGAGGACCGACCATCTGTTAGCCGGCTGTGTAGTGTGAGAGGAGGAGTTGAGTCCATTATTTGAATGGACATTAACTTGCATCTGATTTTCTATTTCTCTTAAGTATTAATTGTTGTGCCTTATCATAAATTAAGATGTTATTTTTACTACATAGGTAAGGCCAGTGGAGTTTGGGGTCGGCCTCTTATTGGAATTAATCCCATATGTTCTGTTGTTCACTTAACGCGATTTCACTTAACCGCTGGACCTCTGTTCAATTGACCATATATATATATATATATATATATATATATATATATATATATATATATATATATATATATATATATATATATATATATATATATATATATATATATATATATATATATATATATATATATATATATATATATATATATATATATATATATATATATATATATATATATATATATATATATATATATATATATATATATATATATATATATATATATATATATTATTTTTTTTTTGTGAACCCTATGCTGTCAATTGAACCTACGGGCCGTGTAAAGTGAGAAACGCGAAAGTAAACAACATAAATAGGATATTTGGAATGAGATTCCCGTATCTCAAACCCACTTTTTCAGACACAATACCATGCGTAGTAAAAATAATTTTAATTTTATGATGGTATGCACACAATTAATAATTAAGAGAAATATCAATAATATTAGGATTTTTAACACTTACATTAGTAGAAAAGATGCCTGGGCACACGGGGATGGGGGGTTGGTTCCGAGGCAGAGGGCAGATTATTGCCCCTCACCTGTATCACTTGTATCAATTGAATCACTATCCACCACAGAGGCTTGCAGGGCCTCTTTGTCAAACCTCTCAAAGTCCATATAAGTCCATATCCTCACTATCATTATCACTATCACTGACTTGGGCCGGCTGTGGTGGGTGGCGGGTGAAGAACTCAGTAATGTTTTGATGACTGGGCGACCTTGTGCGCACCCTGCTCGCGCCGCTCTCCGCGTAAAAGGGTACACACACCGCGGAAAGTGAGTATTCCGGTTTCGGCAGGGTACCGCGTAAACGTGGAAACGCGTAAAGTGGGACCGGTAAAGCGAGGGTTCACTGTAAATATATACTGTGTATATATATATATATATATATATATATATATATATATATATATATATATATATATATATATATATATATATATATATATATATATATATATATATATATATATATATATATACATATACATATATATATACAGTCAACCCTCACTTTACGCGGTTAATGTAACCCACAGGGTACCGCGGAAAGTGAGAAACGTGTAAATTGAATAACATAACATATGGGATTAAATAAAATAGAGACCAGCTGACCCCCAAACTCCACTTTTTCCAACACAATACCTATGTTCTAGTAAAAATATCATCTTAATTTTATGATGGTACATGCACACAATTAATACTTAAGAGAAATAGAGAAATACAGTCGTCAAGTTAATGTCCATTCAAATAATGGACACGACTCCCTCCCCCTCTTCTCACACTACACTGCTGGCTCTTCCCTCTGAGAACTTTTTGGGGGAAAACCAGGTATAGTAATAAATAATACCTCATACTAAAGTTAGGATAATATAATTGGCATTGCTGGATTCCTTGTAAGACCAGGAATATTTTGAATATAAATGTCATATATTTTTCACAAAAGATAACATATTTACTCAGATTAAACATTACATCTAAAATTTGTATGTCTAATGCAAAATCTATGATGTTTATATTCAAAATGATCATCAAATTGTAAGAATTCCAGCAATGTAAATTATATTCTGGCCGGGTAATTTGTATGAATTTTATGAGCTAAAACAAATATCTTCAGTTAATAAAAAAAAATAAATATTTTTCACGACACTATCTGTCAATCAAAGTACCCCACCTTGCCTCCCCCCTCTTCCAACCAGCCAGATGGTCAGTCCGTCCCAACCCTCCCCACCACTGCCCACCAACCCTCCCTTCAAGAGAAAGAGTGGGTGAAAAAACTAGATTTTAACATTTAGTACTAAATAATACCTCAGATTAAAGTTAGGATAATATAATTGACATTGCTGGATTCCTTGTAAGACCAGGAATATTTTGAATATAAACGTCATATATTTTGCACAAAAGATAACATACTTACTCAAAGTGAACATTATATCTAAAAATTTTATGTCTAATGCAAAATATATGATGTTTATATTCAAAATGATCATCAAATTGTAAGAATTCCAGCAATGTAAATTATATTCTGGCCGGGTAATTTGTATGAATTTTATGAGCTAAAATAAAAATCTTCAGTAATAAAAAAAAAAATATTCTTCACACGGTAACAGATGGTCGGTCGCCGGTCCCTCCCTCCCTCCCTCCCCCCTACCCCCAACCCCCCACCAACGTCCCTACTTGATAAATGTGTGGGAATACCAGACTGTTTACCTTTTTAGTAATAAATAATAAATCAGACTAAAGTTAGGATAATATAATTGACATTGCTTGATTCCTTGTAAGACCAGGAATATTTTGAATATAAATATCATATATTTTGCACAAAATATAACATATTTGCTCAAGAGTAAACATTATATCTAAAATTTGTATGTCTAATGCAAAATCTATGATGTTTATATTCAAAATGATCATCAAATTGTAAGAATTCCAGCAATGTAAATTATATTCTGGCCGGATAATTTGTATGAATTTTATGAGCTAAATAAAAAAAATTATACTTCACCGTGTAAAGGGGTACACCCACCGCGGAATGTGAGCATCCTGGGTTCTGGCAGGGCACCGCGCAGACGTAGAAACGCGGAATGTGGGACCGCGTAAAGTGAGGGTTGACTGTATATGTGTGTGTGTGTGTGTGTGTATATATATATATATATATATATATATATATATATATATATATATATATATATATATATATATATATATATATAGTATTACTCTCGCCTAACGCGTTTCACTCTAACGCTTTTATCATATCCATGTGCTCGCCAGAGCTGAACTTTCACTAACACGGATTTTTCCATATATACGTGAGTGTCCGCCTTAGAGACGCTATTTTTAGATTTGGCTCCCACCGGCCAACACCCTGCCTGGACTGCCTGTTTTAGCTTCATAAAATTCAAGGCTAAATACGCGGCCAGAATATATAATTTACATTGCTGGAATTTCATAATTTATGATTATTTTGAATATAAATATCATATATTTTGCATTTAGACATACAAATTTTAGCAAAAATTTTTCAGAGTAACTTATGTTATCTTTTGCAAAGATATGACATTTATATTCAAAATATTCCTGGTCTTGGCTAAGGAATCCAGCAATGTCAAATTATATTATCCTAACTTAGTTGAGGTATTATTTATTAAAATTTATGGTTATCCCACACATCTCCTTGGGGACGGTTGGTGGGGTGGGGGAGGTGGGACCGACCACTACCCTGTTACCCAGTGAAGAATTATTTTTTTTTATTAACTGGAAGATATTTGTTTTAAATTACAAAATTCATACAAATTACCTGTTCGAATATATACTGCATTGCCAGAATTCTCATAATTTGATGATTATTTTGGGAACATAAACATCATATATTCTTGGCATTAGACATACAAATTTTAGAGAAAATTTTTCTCAAATTCAACTATGTTATCTTTGTGCAAAACATATGACATTATATTCAAAATATCTCCTGGTCTTACAAGGAATCATAAATGTCAATTATGTTGTCTCAACTTTAATCTGAGTAAAATATTTAATACCAAATTAAAAACTCTGAAGGAGGATTGTGGGGTTAGTTGGACTGACCACAATGTTGAAGAGGGGGAGCAAAAGGTGGGGTACTTTTGATTGACAGATAGTGTCCTGAAGATTATTTTTTTTATTAACTGAAGATATTTGTTTTAGCTCATAAAATTCATACAAATTAACGTCAAA
This sequence comes from Homarus americanus, assembly GCF_018991925.1. Lineage (NCBI taxonomy): Eukaryota > Metazoa > Arthropoda > Malacostraca > Decapoda > Nephropidae > Homarus > Homarus americanus. Next base: position 9,449,125 of record NW_024739403.1, read on the forward strand.
ATATAATTTACATTGCTGGGAATTCTTATATTTATAGATTTATTTTGACATAAACATCATATATTTTGTATTAAAACACAAATTTTTAGATAAAATTTTTCTCAGGTAAATTGCAAGATCTTTTAGCAAAAATATATGACATTTATATTCAAAATATTCCTGGTCCTACAAGGAATCCAGCAATGTCAATTGTATTATCCTAATCAGTTTGAGGTATTATTTATTAAATTTAGTGGTTTTCCAAAAATTTCTCTGAGAGGGAAACAGTTTAGTGAAAGGGGAGGGAGTTGAGTCTATTATTTGAATGGACATTAACTTGGCGTATCAGTATTTCATTTCTTAAGTATTAATTGTGTATGTACCATCATAAAAAATTATGATGTTATTTTCATTACAACATAGTATGCTTCAAAAAGTGGAGCTTGGGGTCGGGCCTGCTCATTGGAATTAATCCTATGTTCTGTTGTTCACTTAACGCGATTTCACTTAACGCGGGACCCTCACACTGACTGCTAAGGGTACAACTATATATATATATATATATATATGTATATATATATATATATATATATATATATATATATATATATATATATATATATATATATATATATATATATATATATATATATATATATATATATGTATATATATATATATATATATATATATATATATATATATATATATATATATATATATATATATTACACATGTTACGTTATATACATATGCCAGACCTGACTTCATTTACTCGTTGATGATTTTCACGACCGCCGGGACTTCATTTAATCACGCTGATTTTTATTAATTTTTTTATTTTTTATTTATTTTTCTAATGACATGATTTTCTATACCGAAATGTTTCTGTTAATGTAGTCCTATGTATAATTGTGAAAATCATGGGGCCCCTATGCATTCAGCTGATCACATTAAAAGGTAAAGCTCAGTCACATTGTATCCATTCCTATTATCATTATCACTGTACTGTATCCATTCCTCAATATTCATTACTTTTATCACCGCCTGTATTGTAAGATTTTTATTAAAAAAAAACATTTTATCTATGTCGGACTTTCGACCCGGGATTTGGGTCCCTAACCGCCGTAAGTCGGGGTCTAGCTGTATATATATATATAGAGTTGGAAATCGAATAGGTTTTGTTTGTATATGGACTGATGAGATATATATACTACAATGTGTTATGGAAGTCAGGGCTGAACAAAAGGGACATTACAAAGGTACTCAAACTATCCAACCAGGAGAGAACTTGTAACAATGGTTTTACATTAAACAAATTTAGATTTAGGCGCAAAATATGTAAACATTGGTTTGGAAATAAAGTAGTGGATGAGTGGAACACGTTAACAATAGGGGCTGGGTGTAACTGGGACTGCCCAGTATGGGCCAATAGGCCGCCTATAGTTTCCCCCATTCTCATGTTCTTATGTTCTTATGTTGAGGAATGAGTACACAAGAAGTGCAATGGAGTAGATGATAGACTGCAGTATGTAGCTGACTTTAGGTACTGTATTCTGTCGATGCAGGTAACCAATGTGCTTACAGGAAGGCTGGAGAATCTGAACATTGGTGATATGTTCCTGGATTGTGTCAATGACTTCTGTTATTTAGATGACATGATCAGTGCTGGGGGGGGGGAAGGAATTAGGAGCTGCTGCTTTTATTGATAGCAAGAGGACTTTCCCCTCGAATAATGTATGTGGATGGTATGTATGATGTTGTATGGCAGTGAAACATTGGCAGTTAAAGAAGATGACAAAAGTAGTAAGCAATATGAGAATGGTGAGGTAGATGTGCAATATGACACTGAAAGATACGTGACCCTGTTCAGAGCTAAGAGGGCGATTGCACAGAGGTAGGTTGAGATGGTCGTTTAGCTTTTGGAGACAATGGATAAGACCAATTGGCCCAAGTGGCTAACAGGCCAATCAGTGGCAAAGAGGATAAAGTAAAGAGGTGCATAAGCCTAAATGTAGGGGAGGAGGACTAGGAGTAGGCTAAGAATGACATGGGGAAAGGTTGGAAGAAATAATGTCAGAGTTATTAAATTGACAAAAGAGACTGCAAGAAACCATGTAGCATGGAGAGCTGCCATCAGGTAACTGTGGCTAACCCACGCAAGTGTGGAAAATGATCATAATACGACGATGATGATGATAGAATAAAACCATTTTTTAGCCCTTTTTAGTGACAAATTTATCTAATATTTAGTGCACTGTATGCTTTTTGTCATTCAGACCCATTAGAACATTTAACATATACTGTACACCTACTGTATGTCACACTTTAACATGTCTTTGCAGTAATGTGGGCCCTGGTGATACCTGACTCGCATTATTGGGTAACTCTACTTTACTGTATATTTTAAATTTCCACTGGTTTCAGGTTTATGAACAGTCATTGAAGCGCAACCCCCGGGATTCAGTTCTAGCATGCCGTATGGGCATTGCTCTGGTGAAGACACATCAGTATGGGAAAGCTATTAACTATTACAAAGAAGCCATTAAAACTGGAAGCAGTAACCAGCTGAGGTATGTGAATGTCTTAAGGTTTATGTTGTGTTGTAGAATATAAATCATTCCCTGTGTTCTTGGTAAGTATGGAGGGATAAGATTTATGTTTTGCATGTTTATATACAGGGTATATACAATAAGCAAAAAACTTCAGTTGAAACTGATATTTCCCAGTGATTTAATTTACTTAATCTTCTTCATTACTGATTGGACACATCTCTGTTACACACTGTTAGCAAGTACTGGGCATGCACTGGCTCCAGTGTTGGTCATCTACAGTATGCCCGGATAATTCGTGGATTTTTATTTTGCGGTCCTCTATTATTTGAGGATATACCTAAGAATGTCTGCAGGTAGTTTTAAAGTTGCCATAATTTTCATGGCCGGTACGGGGAGCGCGAGTTCTGTGGCGTCCTGCAAGGTGTCTTTCTTGTCCCAGGAGGCTGGCCCACACACACGTAACTACCTACGCCTCAGTACAGGCTAAACATTTGTATCTCTCGCTCTTGTGCTACTCTTCTCGTAACAATTAAGCTCCTCCTGCTTCTTGTGGCTCCCAAACGCCCTCAACCACCTTCATCTAGCCGCAGGAAGGCGCCCAAACAAGTAAAGAGAGAAAAGAAGGTCTCGACCCTCGTGGAGAAGATACAACTGCTGGACAAACTTAGGAGTGGCTAGAGCTTTGCTGCGTGTGGCTGGGAGTATGGCATCAATGGGTCCACTGTTCGCTACATCAAGAAGAAAGAGAGGGAGATTCGTTATGCCGTTGCCCTAAGTGGCACCCTCTTCTGCCAAGGTAGCTGCTAATATGAGGGATACAGCTATGGTGAAGATGGAGAAAGCCCTTAACATCTGGATTGAGGACTTTAACCGCCACCACATCCCTCTCAGCCAGAAGTTTATCCGTGAGAAAGCCAAGGTCCTGTATGACCAATTCCATGCTGAGGAAGGTGGTGAAGTGAGTGGTGAAGGTGGTGCTAGTGCTGGTGGTTCAGGTGATACAGTACGTCCTCGCTTAATGTCAGGGTTACGTTCCTGAAAATGCGAGGTTATACGAAACAACGTTAAGCGGATAAATTTTCCCCATAAGAAATAAATAAAATACAGGAGTTAGGCTCCTGAGCTTTCCTTTGCCCAATGAAATACATTACATATACATAAATTCAAAGCTACTTGTGTGATGCCTGGTGAGGTGCTTGTATGCCTTACTATAAAGTCACATTCTTTGACATTTTATAAGCTTAAAACTACCTTTATATAACTGATAAATACACACTTGGTAACCTTCTCAAACCTTCCCTGCTGCTGTCATAACAAATCACCTCTCCCTAACAAATCACCTCTCCCTCCGACTTCCGGCAAGATTGAAGGTGGCGTCAGGCTTAATGATTGTATATTATAAAATGGCACAGACTAAAGTTAGCAGAATGTAAATTGCATTGGTGTAATCCTTGCAAGACAGCGAATAATATGAATACCGTATATCTCGGCCTATAAGGCGTCGGGGTGCATAAGACGGCCCCCCCAAATTTCCATTTAAAAAGTAGCTTTTGAGCTCTATTCGCTGTATAAGACCAGTACCCCAAATGTGACACTTACCCACTGACTCAGTAGTCCTTTACCAACCATCTGGATCTTCTCCATCTCACCCTGAGCCAGAGGGAAGGGTGGTGGTAATAACATTTGTTTGCTTATTTTCCATTTACTTGAAATAGATTTACTGAATCATTTGTTTATTTATTTAAAAGTCATTTACTGAATATTCTATGTAAAAATAAATTTTAAATTAATTATTTATAGGAGATAAGTATTATGATCAGTAAATATATGGTATTACTGGCCACTTCAGACACAAAGAGGATGAAAATAGCCCATCTCCCCTCTTCTTACAGCTGCCAATGGGAGCGTCTTGGTAATTATATTTGATGTTTATTTTCATTGTCTAATTTATCATGTATCAAAGTAATATTACTAAAAATTGTGTAGGTAGTAGGCTACCAAACAGGTAGATACTACCGCCTGGGAAGATATTGGAAGCATAATGTGTTGTCTAATGGTAGACCCTGCTGCCATATGGCATCACGAAAGTGACCAAGTCCCAGGTTCAGCGCTGACCTGACTTTCTGCCTCATTTACACACAATTGCAGTTTGAATTGTTCCTCTAACTTTGACAACACAACATACATACAGTTTATTATTTCTCACTTTTGATCTTTTTTTACTTTTTGCATTTATTTATGGTTAGTTACTTAAAATAAAGCCAATTCACTTCAAGTATGGCATCAAATGTTACCAGCTGGTGTAGTGTAAACACTAGTGACGTCACTTAAGCGTCTGTATTTAACTGTCAGTAGTTTCAAAAATTAATGCAGTCATTTACTGAATATTCTTTGTAAAAAATAAATTTTAAATTAATTATTTATAGGAGATAAGTATTATTATCAGTAAATACCGATATGCATTACTGACCACCTCCACGGCTAAAAATAGCCCAATCTCCTTTCCCTTTCTTGTCTCCTCACTGGCAAATGGGGGGTGTGGGGGAGGGTGTGTGATGATAGCTGTGTTTATTACAGGGTATAATTCTCTTTTACGGTATGTTAGACAGGTTTATAATACATTTTATTATTTTAATATACCGTAATCTTAATTTGAATCCAGCTTAGCGTAAGTTTCAGTATAAAATAATTAGTGGTAAGACCGTGGGTGGCTTACGATGTTTCCATCACCACTCTTGACACACTAAAATTTTATACTTGGTGGTTTAGATGACCCCTAACTTTGGGCAGATTTTTAATGTTCAAATTCGGTCTTATAAGCCGAGATATACGGTATAGACATCATATAATTTACGCAAAGAGATAAAATTTTAATCCCTTAAGTATATTTAATTACTGTACATGTTTATCAACTTATTTTTTGGTAGATATAGTAACTTCCTTCATTTATTTTACTCATTTACATGCACACCACCCTAAATACATATTGTCCTAAGGACAAACCTATACTGTACTCAAATATACTAAATAATTTCAAAAATTTTTTATGTCAGTGCAAACTATAACATGTTTTTTCAAATTAATCACTCACTTACAAGGATCCCAGCAATGTAAGTTTCATTCTGCCAAGTCAATTCTCTATCCTGTACCATTTACATGTATTCTTATGGGAAAACAGTGACGACAAAAAGCGATGTTATATTGAGTCGTTGGGATTAAATGAATTATTGGTATCTAAAAATGCTTGTCGTTATGCAAAAAAACGCGTCAGCGGGGTTGACATTATACGAGGACTTACTGTACCTCAAAAAAAAGATAATGCCAGTAAAGGGTGGTTTGAGGATCACTGGACTGGAGTCAGCCTCAGCGGATGATGCAGCAACTAGGGAGTATCCTGCGATCTTCGCTGAGATTATCCGGGAGAAGGGCTACAAGTCGATGCAAATTTTTAATGCTGACTGAAACTGGCTTGTGGTGGAAAGATGCCAGCCAGGACTTTCATTTCAGGAGGAATGGAGTGCACTGGGCTTCAAGGTGGCTAAGATCGTGTCTCTCCTGCTATGTGGTAGCTCTGCAGGACATATGATCAAGCCCATGCCTGTGCCATGCCAAGCGTCTGTGTGCATTCAAGAATAAGACATGCACCTCCTCAGCTTTCTACCTACAACAAGAAACCCTGGATGGCGTCAATGTTATTCACCAACTGGTTACACAAATGTTTTTGTGAGGAAGGTCAGGATTACCTCCAGAGAAATGCCTGGAGTTTAAGGTGCTCCTTGTGATTGACAACAGCCCTGGCCACCCCAAAGGCCCTCAAGGCTGCAAACAAAAAATGCCGAGGTGATCTTTCTGCCCAAAAACACAACATGGTTGCTCAACCACTCGACCAGAGTCATTGCTGTTTTCAAGGCCAGTACATGACCCACACCTTCAGGATACGGCAAGCCTTTTTCGAGGACACACGGGATGGTGCTGAGACAGTGCAGGAAATGTGGAGGAAGTTCTCCATCGCAGACTGCATCTCCTTCATCCAGCAGTGCCATGATGACCTGACAGCCCTCTGTGTTAACTCCTGCTGGAGGGCCTTGTGGCCAGAGGTGGTGAACGACTTTGCTGGCTTCCCCACAGTCGACGAGGATGCGCAGCACATCGACCAGGTTGCCCGTCAACTGGGAGGTGAGGGGTTTCACGACCTTCAGGAGGAAGAGGTGCAATAGGAGCTCCTGGGTCATGCTGGGGAAGAGCTGATTAAGGAAGAGCTGGCCGAGCTTGTCGAGGAGCAGCGCCGTGAGGATGAGTGGAGGAAGAAGAAGAAGGTGAAGTGCCCTCCTTAACCGTCACAAGCCTCAACATGTTCTTGCTGGCTAGTAAGGTACTCATGGACATGGTTTTCAACGTCGATCCCTCTATTGAGAGAGCAGTTAACTTAAGGAGAGGGATGGAGCAGCTTCTGACTCCTTACAAGGAAATACTAAAGGGACTCATGCACCAGGTTGCCCAGCCTTCTATCTCCATGTTCTTCTTGCCTTCGTCTACTCAAAGCCCTACACCTTCTAGAACTGCAAGAAAGCCTCAGCCTCCTGTTCATGCACCTCCTCCTCCTCCTGACTCTGATTCTGACTTGGACGACCCTCCCCCTGCCGCTCCCAGCTCTGACCTCCCTCCACTCTCCTCTGCCTCCTCTTCCGAAGCAGAGGAGAACTTGTAAACTCCCCTGCCCTCATCATCATCATCATCATCATCATCATCATCATCATCATCATCATCATCATCATCATCATCATCTTCATCATCATCATCATCTTTATCATTTTCATAATGATATTCATCAGTGGCAGGGGAGAGGAAAATGGGCTCTGCACAAACATCTAGCATGGGGTGGTGAGTGTTAATCCATTTCTTTATAACAGTTGTCATTTTTTTGTATGAATATTAATTCATTTACTCTAGTAATGATACAATATTATTTTTTTTGTTATACTAAGAAAATTAATGGTTTATATAATTTGTTTATCACTGAGCCTGTACCATTTTCATAGTAGACTACAAAATATGTTTTTCTCTCATACGTACGCCTGGCATCTCCCATACGTACTTTACGACTGGCAACGGGAGCGGGAGTGAGTGACTGCTAGTTAGCGCGTCGTCTGCAGTTTTAACCCAGCCATATTTCACTGGATTTACTGTTAACAATAGTGTTTACTGATAGAATAGTGCTTAACAGTGATTAATCGTGTCATTGTAGCTAAGTTAGCTCATCATTGTAACCACCAGGCTACTGGGCCAAGCTTTGAGGTGTTATGGTTTTCTCACCTCGTATTTTTGGGTAGATATATGTAACCTTCTTCATTTATTTACATGCATACACCATCCTACATACATATTTTGAAAAAGTACTGTATATAGTATTACACCACAATTACCGACATCCTTCATGTTGGGTTGGTTATGAAAGAAATTCTGTATGTTTGATTTATGTATCAACCCAGCTGGCACTGGCACCATATGACAACTCGACTAACTCAACTTTAATAACAAAGCATGGAGTTGACTTGAGTGTAGACTAACATTTTTTCTAAATTACATTTTGTTATCGTGTTTCTTATTAGGTATTTGTGAAAGGATTTCTCCATTATTATTTTATTTGTATGCATTGTAATAATAATAATAATATTAATTAATGGTTTATTGAAAGAGCATGGCAGCTGGAAGGCTGAAAATAGGCAGGTGCGTAATTGGGGAATGGGTCACTTGATTGACAAATAACACAAGTTATACAAATATGATATATAATAACTAAGTGGGGAGAAGGTTATAGTACAGCACATTTCAACATAGTGACAGTGCAAAAAGGTAAGATTGACTGGGAGTGAATATATACACTGGTTGATTACAAGTTGTTGATAATTTTTATAATGGTTGGGACTGGCTGTTTTTAGAGAGAGAGAGAGAGAGAGAGAGAGAGAGAGAGAGAGAGAGAGCACCTGCAGTGGCCTCTTTAGTCACCTCAAAACTTACCAACCTAGGTAACATCCCTAATAACGCATATCATTGTATCATAGCTAGATGATCGTCATACTTGATTCTGAGTGACAGCAAAGTGGTAGTAGTGTGTGTGTGTGTGTGTGGATGGGCAGGCGGGTGGGCGCACATACAATACAGATAAAAGAAATAATTGTCTTAAGGGCAAACACATAAAGGGAATATACATTTCTTTGTACACTAGTAAAAATATACCCCAGAGATCAGCAAATGTTATTCGCGGATTTGGCGATTCGCGGCCATTTTGAGAACCTAACCCCTGCGAATTTGAAGGGCGTATTGTATGGTCCTAAATGAGTTCACACTCGTTGTCTCCACAACACATTCTAGTAGAGTTTTCCAAGAGTTCGCAACTCTCATTCCAAAAAAGTTTGCACTGATAATTTTTTGAACTTGGGGTTTCTTCAAGCTGAGGAGGCTTTAACCTATAGTGGGGTGTGTATTTGCTAGTTCCAGGTATGAACACATGACTGAGTAGTGCCTGCTGAGGTGCTTATAGACTAAAATTAAATTGCTCTTTGCCTGTCTATAGTATAAGCTTGGCAACTTCAGGTGGTCTAACTTCTCTGGGTTCCTGAGGTGCCAGAGTGTAGGCACCAGTTAATGAACAGGCTCTAGCCTATCTCGGGGACCAAACGGGTTGACAGTACTTCAGACAGGGAAGCACCTCGCTTTTGAAGCTAATTTCCTTGATTTAACTTTTTTTCAGAATGGTCCAAGAACTTTTACTGAAGTGTCAACATACATGCCTAGATCCTTTTAATACAATAAGTCCTTGTTTAACATCGCCCCCGACAACGTTGTTTCATAATAACGTCACTATGCTTTAGATACCCATGATTTGGATAACGTACTGTCGATTCAGTATAACATCGTCATGGACTACTTTGTATGGCGCATCACCTTCTCTCATCTTGATGCGCTACAACACTCAGCTAGGCACACTACACTCTTACTCGAGGAGCGTCACGCAGCGTCCCCAAGCGTCGGCAGGCTTCCACAGCGTTCATGCCTGTTTAAGTATTTTTGCTCTTAATACTGTACTCTAACCATTTGAAATGGCTTCCAAGCACCCATCAAGTGCTACTGATGCTAATGTTGTGAAGAAGCAATGTAAGACCATTAGCCTTTTGTTTTTTGTTTTTTTTAATCGTGGCCTCCAGCCTCCCCCAATAGCCATACCTTCGCCACCATTTATTTACCTTAATATTAAATATCCTAATACATAAGAAGCTATCCTATCTGTATTAAATTAGTTGAGCCACAGATCTATGCGGCATTCAGTGACTGTAGCCTCATAGTCAATATCTGCAGCAGTTGTCGGAGTAGGGGCAGAAGCGCTCGTTCCCCTGAGGCAGAGCAAAGCCGACCGAAGGAGAGAGAAGGACAGTCGACATCTCATCCAGGCTGTAACATAACTTCTGGGCTACTGCTTCTGTTCGGAGATCAACTCCGCGAGTCTGGCGTGGAAACATCTTGCACTTGGGCCCATCCCACCAGAGGTTGTGAACACTAGAGGAGTGAAGCTGCCTTGATCAACGTTTTGAATTCTCTCCTCATATGCCCTTCTCTTGTCGTTCTCGTTCCTCCCATGTGCAGCATCGAGAGCTAGGTTACGGTGACAAGTGGCCATGGGATCAAAAATCCTGATGTCGAAGAAAGCTCGCTGTTCCCGCGTCCAGAATCCTCGAGCACTGACGTCCACATGGGCTTCGTTAGATGTGTTTGAAGTCCTGTGTTGGAAGATCTCGCCATCCAATGGAAGGAGGGTCGGTTCTACCATGACGTCCCGGCAGATTTCCTTCAACATATTTGCTGTGAGATCCCTTACCTCGTCATGCCTCATGAATATGAAGCCCCCCTTCTTGCAAACCATGGCGTGATCGCCATCATAGGAAGAGCCACACACGCATTGGGAGGGCAAACCATCTACTGGCCAACCGTACCTTAGAGCAATGGCATCTGTAAATTCTTGTTTGTTAAGGCTGAAACCATTTGCCCTTATCGGTAACGTAGTTAACCAGTTCGAGGCACCCACCTCCTGCGCTATAGCTACTTTTTTTGTCAAATTTTCTAGAACCTGCAGCAATAGTTGCTGCAACATGTCATTTTGGCAGTGCTGCCGATCTGTTGTAATGGACCTACGAATCTTATTTACTTCGCTGGTATCCACTTCCCCTGTTGCATTCTGGGCTATTATGTGGTCCGTGAGGGCTGCCGTGAGCTTAAGTGAATTTTGATGTTCAGTGTCAGCAATCTCCTCTGGATTAGTTAGTCCCATCCCTCCCAGTCTTGGTGGAAGTGCAAGAAGTGTTCTTTCTGCTGGGGTTAAGTCAGGGTGTTTCACTAGTTTGGGAATGAACTTGACACTGATAGCTTCTTCCAGAGGGTGGAGGAGGGGTCTGATCTCTGGGATGGTACGCTTGCTACGAAAGTGGAGGTTTTAACCGGTTTGAGAAAGGTGGACATGCAGTGGACATTGCTGGTTCGCTAGGTCTAACCCACACAACAGTGCGTACTATCCGGACTAGCACGGACAAGGTTAAGGCTAGTGCCTCTGTGAGCCTTATGGTTATCTAGCATAAAGCAAAATCCTTGTTTGATGACTTACAGGCAGCAGAGGGTGATGGATCAAAGGATGAGACCTTTACAGCCAGCAGAAGATGGTTTCAACGTTTTAAGCACCATTATAACTTCCATAATACTGTATTAAAATGACCGGTGAAGCTGTTAGTTCAGATACTGTTACTGCCGAGATATTCCCGCTGGATTTCAAAAGCTACTCAGCGAAGCAAGTCTTCAATGTGGATGAGACTGGTCTCTTTTGGAAGAGGATGCCAGATAGAACCTATATCTCAAAGGAAGAGAAAAGAGCGACAGGTTTTAAAACGGCAAAAGACCGTTTGACGCTGCTGCTTGGCGCGAATGCTGCCGGAGACTTCAAGCTGAAGCCTATGCTAATTTGTCGTGCTGCCAACCCACGGGCCCTGAAAGGTTACTCTAAGGATCACCTTCCTGTCATTTACAAGGCAAATAAGAAGGCATGGATAACCAGCGCCATATTTAGCCAGTGGTTAACCGTGTACGCCGTCCCTGCAATGAAGGAATACTGTGCCAAGGAGAACCTGGCTTTCAAAATTATTCTTGTCATTAACAAGAATAATTTTGAAAGCTAGGTTCTCCAGCTCATCCTCCCAATATTGACAACTTACATGACAATAATTGAGTTGTCTTCCTGCCTCCCAACACGACAGCACTGATACAGCCTATGGACCAAGGCATCATCGCCGCATTCAAGGCATATTATTTACTTTGTACTATGGATCAACTGCTAAAGGCTACTGATGGGAAAAATAAACCTATGATCCAAGAATATTGGCGTGGCTTCAACATTTTTCATGCAATCGTCAACATTGGCAAGGCAGGGAAGAAGTTTCAGAAAGTTACCTGAATGGTGTGTGGTGTAAATTGTGGCCCGAGTGTGTCAACAGTTTTAAGGGATTCACGGACTTAGTCCCAGCAGTGAGTAGGGATACCCTCAGCTTGGCTAGACAGGCAGGCTTTGATGAGCTGGAATCAGAGGATATTGAGCAAGTCCTGGCATCCCATACAGAAGAGCTCACCAATGAGGATTTGCAACAAATAACAGAACACAGTCCCGGTGTAGACGAAGACGACGAAGAAGAACCTCAACGAACGCTAACTACCAAGAGGATGGCAGAAGTGTTCACCGTGATTCAGCAAGAGATGTAAATCTTCATTGATGACGACCCAAACAGAGAACGTAGCTCAAAGATTCAACGCAACATTGATGACAGTCTTGTTTGTTACAATGAGATGTATAAGGAGAAGAAGAAGAGTAGCACTAAGCAGTCAACGCTTGATTCTATTTTTTGTCGCCGGAAGGCAGCAGCATCTTCACAACAGCCTGCAAACGAGGAGGGGCAAACAGGAGCCAAGGAGGAGCAAACAGCAGCTGAAGGGGAGCAAACAGTAGCCGATTAACCGCAGTCAGAGTGGGAGGAGTAGACACTCAAATTACGCAAGGGTTACGTTCCTGGGACCTCGCGTAAAGCTCAACATGTAAAGTCAGAATCACTCCTAAAAATCCCCTATATCGCCCTTAAATCACTATATATAAGTACATATACACTAGAACTGGCTGGGAAGATGGGGGAGAGGGAGTGAGGGAGGTGATGTATTGTGACAGTTGGCACCGAAGATCTAGTGGTATTTATCTGTCCTTTAGAGTGAATTTAAGTTTTTTTCTCTTTTAAAATGTCACTGAACTGACCTGGGAGAATAAAACTTACATTGCTGAGATTCTTGTAAGATAGTGATTAATTTGAATATAAACATGCTATTGTTTGCACTAGACATAACAATTTTAGTAATTTTTTATTACATTTGAGTACATGTACAGTACAGCTTTGCCCTTAGGACAATGTGTGCATGTAAACGAGTAAAAATAAATGAAAAAAGGTTGGCTTGCGTTTGGGCATTATGAACGAGTACGAGAGAGGTTTAAGCACACTAAATTGACAGACACGACAGGCAGGTGTTACTCCGACAATACCCACACGGCAACTGAAGACAAAGAGGTGGGATGGCGTGGGTGGAGCTTTGGTGGGATAGCGTTTGGCACGCGTATGGCCATTTTGAAAATTTTTAGTCCGAAATTGGAAATTGTAACCTAACCCCCAGGGTAATCCACGTATAGTTGAAATCGCGTAAGTTGCGAATCTACTGTATACTATTTTAGGCAGCTATCAAACTGGGAGGTACTACTGCCTGGGAAGATATTGTAAGCATAATATGTTGTCTAATGGTAGACCCTGCTGCCAAATGGCATCACAAAAATTGTGACCAAGTCCCAGGTTGTTGATCTGACTTTCTGCCTGATTTACACACAATTGCAGGGTCTCAATTGTTTCTCTTACTTTGACAACACAACATACATATACAGTTAACCCTCACTTTACGCGGTTAATGTAACCTGCAGGGTCCTGCGGAAAGTGTGGAACTCGTAAAGTGAATAACATAACATATGGGATTAATTGAAATAGAGTCCGGGCCGACCCCCAAACTCCACATTTTGACGACACACATCTATGTTGTAGTAAAAATTTTATCTTAACTTTATGATGGTATGAAAAAACAAGTAATATAGAAGAGGTTAGGTTAGGAAAAATAAAGGTTAACATAGGAAAAATAAAGGTTAGGTTAGAAAAACTAAAAGTTATGTGGAACACTTACGTTAGTAGAAGAGATGGGTCGGCATATGGGGATGGAGGCTGGTTCCGAGGCAGAGGGCAGATTACTGGCCTTCAGGTGAATCACCATTACGAGGTGAATCACCATCACTGTCACTTACAGTTGTCAGGGCTTCCCTGACAAATCCCTCAAAGTCATCTTCACTGTCACTATCACTGGCTTGGGCTGGCTGTGGTGGGTTGCGGGCGAAGAACTCGGTTATGCATTTTTGACGGCTGGTGTTTATGTTGTCTTGACACACCGTGATGTACGGCTCCATAGCTTGCACCAGCCGGGTATGGAAGACTTCATAGCGGTCATCGTCATTGTCGCGGGAAAGGAAGGACTTCATTTTCTCTGCACACTCCATGGCACCCTTAATATCACTATGAGTTAAACTGTGTTCTTCGGAGAATGACGCACCTTCTTCCTCCTCTTCACTGACGTGATCTTCTTCCAACATCTCGTCGGCAGTCACTTCAGGATCTCTGATCACCTCCAGGATGTCGTCGTTGGTGGTCTCGGAGAAGCCTGGAACTGTAACAGTCTGCGCAGCTTCTCTGGCAAGGTCCACTGCTACTGCAACAGTCTGAACCTCACCAGTCACAGATTGACTCCTCCTCTCACCTGGTATTCCATGCAACACATGTCTCCATGCATGACGAATTGTAGCAATAGACAGCTGATCCCATGACTCCACCAAGAAGTCCACAGCTTTCTTGATGTTAAATACTCTCCAGAATTGTTTGAACAGTATTTTTTGCTGTGCCAACTGTTGATCCTCATCTTCTTCGCTCTTGCTATCGGTGGTGGTGTCACTCAGGTTACGCAACTCTTCCCTGGTGTTGGTGTAGTCGTTCAGGAGTTTGAATTTTTTTGTTGAGAATGCAGCTTTTACATTACAGATTAACTCTTGGTCCATGGGCTGTAATATAGACGTAGTGTTGGGAGGAAGGAAGACCACTTTTACGTTGGGGTGACGATCTAACAGTAGGGGCGAGTGTCCTGGTGCGTTGTCCAGCAGCAACAAAATCTTGAATGGCACATTCTGTCGCTCACAGAATTTCTTTACATCGGGAACAAAACAGTCATCAAACCAGGAGAGGGACAGTGTAGAGAACATCCACGCCTTACGTGCGGTCAGCCAGTGGACATTTAGCTTGGTCATGTCCATGGTTTTGTAGGCGTGCGGCTTGCGTGCTGTGTGGATCACCGATAACTTGAGCTTACAGGTACCGGAGGCATTGGTGGTAAACAGGACGGTGATGCGTTCCTTCTGCATCTTCCGGCCCCGAATCCTGCTGGCATTCTTTACAACGAAGGACTTGGAAGGTAGCTTTTTCCAGAAAAGACCAGATTCGTCCATGTTAAACACCTGGTCGTCACTGTACTGTCCTTCCTCCATAATCTCACGTAAAAACGGAGGAAATTCCCTAGCCGCAGCACGGTCAGCACTCGCTTCTTCACCACCAATGTTTATATTGGTGATCTTGTTCCGGATCTTAAACCTCTGTAACCACCCAGAGGAAGCATTAAAGGGTTTGGGCTCTGTAATTCCCATCTTTCGTGCCACTGCGATGTACAGTTCACGTGCGTACTCCTTAACAGAGCGCGTGTCGACCGCCATGTTCCGTCGCGCCTGACGCACCAAGTACCTCACAAGTAATTTTTCTGTCTTGAGAAGCACCTGGTTGTGAAAATACTTGATCATAGAAGCACCTGTAGACTTTGTGATCTTCATGTGCTCCTTTATCTTGGCTGCATCCTTCTTTATTGTTCGAATCGTAGATTCATTCACACCATGCTGGCGCGCCAAATCAACCTGCCTTGTTCCTTTCTCCAACTCTTGGATGATGGTATACTTCACCTCGTAGCTTAAGGAACGTCGTGTCTTCTTTGGCTTAGTGCCGCTGGGTCCAGGTAAGGAAAGGTTTCTCTCTGGGGGTGGTGGTCCGGCGGAAGCCATTTTACTGAACAATGGATGCACGATTACACGGTGTGGCCTTGAGGGATAAAACTGCCGCGGCTAGGTCAAGCATCGTCTTTCCTCCCTCCCTCCCTCCCCTGGGTGGACACGTCATAATACTTTAAGCCAATTACAGCTAGCAGCAGAGGGGGCTGGGATGCATGGCCAATCACAGTCCGATACGTCATATGACGTCAGTGATAACGCAACAAAGACACACACTGCGCAACCTTACCGCGCGGCTTGCCCAAGCGGAGGGAGGAGGAGGGAGAGGCGAGGAGCACAGGCGGGCGGGTGGCAGGTGGGGCAAATCTAAAAATAGCGTCGCGCCGGACACTCTCCGCGTAATGTGGTTCACGTACCGCGTAATTTGAGCACGTTAGGTTCTGGCAAGGCACCGCGTAAACGTGGAAACGCGGAATGTGGGACCGCGTAAAGTGAGGGTTAACTGTATCATTTTTCACTTAGATTTTTATTTTTATTTTTGTATTTCTTTATGGTTTTTTATTATTATTATTATTATTATTATTATTATTATTATTATTATTATTTTTATTATTGTTATCTTTATTTTTGCTCAATCCAAAATGCGACGTCTAGCTTATACCTAGGTATGTTAATGCCTAGCAATAACTCGCCAGGCCAACATACAGGCAATTAAAACATCTAATAATTACTTAATACGTAATATTAGGAGGACACGTCGCTACCTGGCATTTAATTGCAATTCTTGCAACCGCCTCCCGCACCCTCCATCACACTCATTGCTACTGTCATCTTTTTGCCTGGCGAATCAGCTGTAAATACGCACAAAGAAGGCTCCGCTAATTTGTGTTTTAATAGCTGAAATACTAAGTGCCACGAGGATTTTATATACGGTAATTCTACATCTTAGCACAGTGAGGAAATAGAGTGACTTTTATTTTGTTTATGTCTCTCAGATATTGTGTTTGGGACAATTTTTTAGACGGTCTGGTCAAGCATGGCGACCACGGCTCATCTTCTATTAGGAAGACAGTAGATTGTTAGTGACTAATATCCTCTGCTTTCAAGTCACATAGTGAATGACGTTGTTTTTCGCCCTCCCGGACTCGTCTTCACTGGAAGAATATACAGTGGTCCCTCGGTTAACGAATGGTTCGGTTAACAAAATTTCGGTTAACGAATTACCTTCCATAAGAATCTTCAATTCGGTTAACGAACAAAAATTTGATTAACGAAATCCTTACGAACATCACGTTTTGTTGTGAGCATCAGCTGATAGGCTAATCTGCCAATTCAGTAATTCAGTAATCTGTTCTATGTTTACATTTGTTTCCAGTGGAGTAAACATCAAGAAAATTGTGCTCTTTAATTTTTTTGCATTTTTTTTATTAAAATTATTGGTCATTCTAAAATTTAGCCATCCAAACTCTGTCTACATAAAGTTTTTCATCTATTATTTTTGGCTCCATATATGTAATTTTATTCATTTATTGAAACTCATTTACATGCATACACTGTCCTTAGGGCAAAGCTGTATTGTACAGGAAATCAAAATAATGTACAAAATGAATACTAAAATTTTAGTCTCGTGCAAACTATTGCATGTTTACATTCAAATTAATCACTATCGTATAAGAATTCCAGCAATGTAAATTATATTCTCCCCGGTCACTTCTATGAAATTTTATAATAAAAAAACAAAAACTCAATTTAAAGGAAATAAATAAACAAATAAATACTTCACTAGACCTTCAGCGCCTAACTATCAAACATGTCACTTTCACCCCTCTCTCCCTCCCTACCCTCCACCCTCCCAGCAAAGGTTTGGTGGTTTTTAGTAGGCTTTAAGTTTTTATCTTATATAATATCACAGACTAAAGTTAGGAGAATATAATTTGCATTGCTGGAATCCTTGCAAGACAGTGAATAATTTGAAGAAAACGTCATATATTTTGCACAAGAGATAAAAATTTTAATACATTAGTACATTTTATAATGTAAAGTTTTTCAATTGTATTTTTGGGTAGATTTACATAAATTTCTTCCTTTTTTTCATTCATTTACATGCACACACCATACTAAAAGAAAAGTAAAAGAATTAAATGACCTAAAGCAAACCTGTAGTGTCCAGGTACTAACGGTACTAAAATTGTTATGTCTAGTGTAAATTATAGCTTGTTTATGTTCAAATTAATCAATATCGTATAAGAATTCCAGCCATGTAAATTATATTCTCCCCTGTCACTTCTATGAAATTTTATAAGCAAAAAACCAAAACTCAATCTCAAGGACATAAATAAACAAAGAAATACTTCACTCGACCTCTCGGCACCAATTGTCAAACTGTATCACCTCACCTGCCTCTCCCCCCCTTCCTTGTCTCTACCCCCTCTCCCCCATCCGCCCAGCCAGGGTCTTAGGCTTACAGTGTTTATCTTATATAATATCTCAGACTGAAGTTAGGAGATTATAATTTGCATTGCTGGAATCCTTGCAAGACAGCGAATAATTTTAATATAAACGTCATATATTTTGCACAAGAGATAAAAATTAATCACCTGTATCACATTACAGTAGTGATTTAAGAATAAGAGTGTATATATATAGTGATTAAGGGCGATTTAGGGGAATTTTAGGAGTGTTTCTGACTTTATGCATTATATATATATACAGTGGTACCCCGCTTAACGCGCTTTCACTTAACGCGTTTTCGCATATACGCGGTGCCTTGCCAAAGCTGAACTTTCACTTAACGCGGCATTTTTCATCATATACGCGGTGAGTGTCCGGCTCGAGAGCTATTTTTAGATTCGCACCACCCCCCACCCGCCACCCTGCCTGACTGCCTGTTTTAGCTCATAAAATTCATACAAATTACCCAGCCAGAATATAATTTACATTGCTGGAATTCTTATAATTTGGTGATCATTTTGAATATAAACAACATATATTTTGCATTAAACATACAATTTTTAGATAAAAATTGTTCTCTAGGTAATTATGTTATCTTTTGTCCAAAATATATGACATTTATATTCAAAATATTCCTGGTCTTACAAGGAATCCAGCAATGTCAATTATATTATCCTAACTTTAGTTTGAGGTATTATTTATTAAAATTTAGTGGTTATCCCACACATCTCCTTGGGACGGTTGGTGGGGGGTGGGGGGGAGGGAGGGACCGACCGACCGACCATCTGTTACCCAGTGAAGAATTATTTTTTTTTTTATTAACTGAAGATATTTGTTTTAGCTCATAAAATTCATACAAATTACCCGGTCAGAATATAATTTACATTGCTGGAATTCTTATAATTTGGTGATCATTTTGAATATAAACAACATATATTTTGCATTAAACATACAATTTTTAGATAAAAATTGTTCTCTAGGTAATTATGTTATCTTTTGTCCAAAATATATGACATTTATATTCAAAATATTCCTGGTCTTACAAGGAATCCAGCAATGTCAATTATATTATCCTAACTTTAATCTGAGGTATTATTTAATACTAAATGTTAAAAACTCTTGAATGGAGGATTGGTGGGGGGTGGGGGGAGGGTTGGGACTGACCACGCGGTTGGAAGAGGGGGGAAGGCAAGGTGGGGTACTTTGATTGACAGATAGTGTCGAAGAATATTTTTTTTTTTTTATTAACTGAAGATATTTGTTTTAGCTCATAAAATTCATACAAATTATCCGGCCAGAATATAATTTACATTGCTGGAATTCTTACAATTTGCTGATCATTTTGAATATAAACAACATATATTTTGCATTAAACATACAATTTTTAGATAAAAATTGTTCTCTAGGTAATTATGTTATCTTTTGTCCAAAATATATGACATTTATATTCAAAATATTCCTGGTCTTACAAGGAATCCAGCAATGTCAATTATATTATCCTAACTTTAGTTTGAGGAATTATTTATTACTATACCTGGTTTTCCCCCAAAAATTTCTCAGAGGGAAGAGCCAGTGAGTGTAGTGTGAGAAGAGGGGGAGGGAGTTGAGTCCATTATTTGAATGGACATTAACTTGGCGACTGTATTTCTCTATTTCTCTTAAGTATTAATTGTGTGCATGTACCATCATAAAATTAAGATGTTATTTTTACTACAACATAGTTATTTGTCGTCAAAAAGTGGAGTTTGGGGGTCGGGCTGGGTTCTATTGGAATTAATCCCATATGTTCTGTTATTCACTTAACGCGGTTTTCACTTAACGCGGGACCCTCTGGGTTCAATTGACAGCGTTAAGTGGGGTACCACTTATACATATTTTATATATATATATTATATATATTTTATATATAAATTATATATATATATTATATATATATATATATATATATATATATATATATATATATATGAGTAAATCACTGTAGATGTGGATCTGGTATATGCGAAGTAACCACAGGAGAAGAAATCATGTTTCCGGCTATTGTATTCACTCTTCAGGGGTGAGTACAGATTGTACTCACCCAAATATAGCCATGTTCTTTCCTTGTGTTATCGCTATATATATATATATATATATATATATATATATATATATATATATATATATATTTATATATATATATATATATATATATATATATATATATATATATATATATATATATATAATATATATATATATATATTACACACACACACACACACACACACACACACACACACACACACACACACACACACACACATAGTATTACCCCGCTTTACGGTTTCACTTTCAGTGCATCTACTCATACAGCTGTGAAGTATAATTTCTTTTTTTTAGCTCATAAAATTCATACAATTACCGGCCAGAATATAATTTACATTGCTGAATTCTTACAATATGATGATCATTTTGAATATAAACATCATGGATTTTGCATTAGACATACAAATTTTAGATCTTATGTAATAATTTGGTTTACACAAAGCAAATATTTTTATCTTTTGTGCAAAATATATGAAGTTTACATTCAAAATATTCTGACCTGCAAGGAATCCAGAAATGTCAATTATATTATCTAACTTTGTCTGAGTTATTATTTATTTCTAAAATGTAAATATACTATTTTCTCCCAAAGCTTCTCTAGTAGGGAGGGTGGGGGTGGGGGAGGGAGGAGGGACCGACCCAGCTAGGGCAGAGTATTTGATTGACAGATAGTGTCCTTTGAGAATATTTCTTTGTCTATTTACTGAAGATATATGTTTTTGCTCATAAAATTCATACAAGTTACCCGGCCAGAATATAATTTACATTGCTGGAATTCTTTAATATGATGATCATTTTGAATATAAACATCATGGATTTTGCATTAGACACAAATTTTAGATCTAATGTAATAATTTGGTTTACACAAAGCAAATATTTTATCTTTTGTGCAAAATATATGAAGTTTACATTCAAAATATTTCCCTGACCTCAAGGAATCCAGAAATGTCAATTATATTATCCTAACTTTAGTCTGAGGTATTATTTATTACTAAACGTTAAAATCTGTATTTTCACACATTTCTCTTGTAATGCGGAGGGAAGGTGGGGATGGGGGAGGAGTTGGGACCGACCACCAGCTGGCGTGAGTGTGAGAGGGGAGCAGTTGGGGTACTTTGATTGACAGATAGTGTCGTGAAGAATTTTATTTTTTTATTAACTGAAGATATTTGTTTTAGCTCATAAAATTCATACAAATTACTCGACCCATATATAATTTACATTGCTGGAAATTCTTACAATATGATGATCATTTTGAATATAAACATCATGGATTTTGCATTAGACATACAAATTTTAGGTCTAATGTAATAATTTGGTTTACACACAGCAACTATTTTTTATCTTTTTGTGCAAAATATATGAAGTTTACATTCAAAATATTTCTGACCTGCAAGGAATCCGAAATGTCAATTATATTATCCTAACTTTAGTCTGGTATTGTTACTAAACGTTAAAATGTAGTGTTCACCCAATCATTTCTCAGAGGTGAAGGGGCCAGTGGAGCTGGGAAGAGGATTTGAGTCCATTATTTGAATGGTCATTAACTGGCTACTGTATTTCTCTTAAATATTAATTGTGTGAGCATACCATCATAAAATTTGATGTTATTTTTACTACAACATAGGTATTGTGTGTGGAAAAGTGAGTTTGGGGGTCGGGCCAGTCTCTATTGGAATTAATCCCATATGTTCTGTTGTTCCATTTACTCGGTTTTCACTTTCATGAGTACCCAGTGGGTTAAATTGACCCGTAAATGGGTACTACTGTATATATATATATATATATATATATATATATATATATATATATATATATATATATATATATATATATATATATATATATATATATATATATATATATATATATATATATATATATATATATATATATATATATATATATATATATATATATATATATATATATCATACAGTATACCTTCTTGTGATTTTTCATAACGTTTTTATCATATATCTGGTGCCTCGCCAGAGTGAACTTTCACTCTGCAGTTTTTTTCCACATATACGCGGTGAGTGTCCGCTCGAGCCGCTATTTTTAGATTTGCCCCACCATACCCTGCCTGACTGCCTGTTTTAGCTCATAAAATTCATACAAATTACCCGGCCAGAATATAATTTACATTGCTGGAATTCTTATAATTTGGTGATCATTTTGAATATAAACATCATATATTTTGCATTAAACATACAAATTTTAGATAAACATTTTTCTCTAGGTAACTATGTTATCTTTTGTGCAAAATATGTGACATTTATATTCAAAATATTCCTGGTCTTACAAGGAATCCAGCAATGTCAATTGTATTATCCTAACTTTAGTTTGAGGTATTATTTATTAAAATTTAGTGGTTTTCCCCCAAAAATTTCTCTGAGAGGGAAGAGCCGGCAGTGTAGTGTGAGAGGGGGAGGGAGTTGAGTCCATTATTTGAATGGACATTAACTTGGCGACTGTATTTCTCTATTTCTCTTAAGTATTAATTGTGTGCATGTACCATCATAAAATTTAGATGTTATTTTTACTACAACATAGGTATGTGCCTTCAAAAAGTGGAGTTTGGGGGTCGGGCCGGTTTCTATTGGAATTAATCCCATATGTTCTGTTGTTCACTTAACACGGGACCCTCTGGGTTCTATTGACGCGTTAAGTGGGGTACAACTGTGTATAATATATATATATATATATATATATATATATATATATATATATATATATATATATATATATATATATATATATATATATATATATATATATATATATATATATATATATATATATATAAGTGGGGTATGCTATAACGAATCTAATTGGTTCTAGAACCTTGTTCGTTATAGCATTCGTTTGTTATAGGATTAATTCGTTCCAGGCCCCCAAATACAACCACTTAACACTGAAAAATATAATATAAAATTGTAAAAATTGTAAAAAAGTGCATAAATATGCATCTAAACCCCTGAAATAAAGAACATCATTAATACGTGTAATAAAATAACAATAAATTAGTAAAAAAAAAAAGAAAAAAAAAAGAATTTTTTTTTTCTAAATACAGTATTACCCCGCCTAACGCGGTTTCACTTAACGCGTTTTATCATATACGCGGTGCCTCGCCAGAGCTGAACTTTCACTTAACACGGATTTTTTCCACATATAGCGGTGAGTGTCCGGCTCGAGACGCTATTTTTAGATTTGCCCCACCCGCCACCCTGCCTGACTGCCTGTTTTAGCTCATAAAATTCATACAAATTACCCGGCCAGAATATAATTTACATTGCTGGAATTCGTATAATTTGGTGATCATTTTGAATATAAACATCATATATTTTGCATTAGACATACAAATTTTAGATAAACATTGTTCTCAGAGTAACTATGTTATCTTTTGTGCAAAATATATGACATTTATATTCAAAATATTCCTGGTCTTACAAGGAATCCAGCAATGTCAATTATATTATCCTAACTTTAGTTTGAGGTATTATTTATTAAAATTTAGTGGTTATCCCACACATCTCCTTGGGACGGTTGGTGGAGGGTGGGGGGGAGGGAGGGACCGACCGACCGACCATCTGTTACCCCGTGAAGAATTATTTTTTTTTTTATTAACTGAAGATATTTGTTTTAGCTCATAAAATTCATACAAATTACCCGGTCAGAATATAAATTACATTGCTGGAATTCTTATAATTTGGTGATCATTTTGAATATAAACATCATATATTTTGCTTTAAACTTACAATTTTTAGATAAAATTTTTTCTCTAAGTAACTATGGTATCTTTTGTCCAAAATATATGACATTTATATTCAAAATATTCCTGGTCTTACAAGGAATCCAGCAATGTCAATTATATTATCCTAACTTTAATCTGAGGTATTATTTAATACTAAATGTTAAAAACTCTGGAAGGGAGGATTGGTGGGGGGTGGGGGAGGGTTGGGACTGACCGCGCGGTTGGAAGAGGGGGGGAGGCAAGGTGGGGTACTTTGATTGACAGATAGTGTCGTGAAGATTATTTTTTTTTTATTAACTGAAGATATTTGTTTTAGCTCATAAAATTCATACAAATTACCCGGTCAGAATATAATTTACATTGCTGGAATTCTTATAATTTGGTGATCATTTTGAATATAAACATCATATATTTTGCATTAAACATACAATTTTTAGATAAAAATTTTTCTCTAGGTAACTATGTTATCTTTTGTGCAAAATATATGACATTTATATTCAAAATATTCCTGGTCTTACAAGGAATCCAGCAATGTCAATTGTATTATCCTAACTTTAGTTTGAGGAATTATTTATTACTATACCTGGTTTTCCCCCAAAAATTTCTCAGAGGGAAGAGCCAGTGAGTGTAGTGTGAGAAGAGGGGGAGGGAGTTGAGTCCATTATTTGATGGACATTAACTTGGCGACTGTATTTCTCTATTTCTCTTAAGTATTAATTGTGTGCATGTACCATCATAAAATTAAGATGTTATTTTTACTACAACATAGTTATGTACTTGGCCCTTCAAGAGTGGAGTTTAGGGTCAGGCGGTTTCTGTGGAATTAATCCTGTATACTTGTGGATTCCTTAGCAACGAGACCCTCTGGGTTCAATTGACCCGCGTTAAGTGAGATTACTAACATATATATATATATATATATATATATATATATATATATATATATATATATATATATATATATATATATATATATATATATATATATATATATATATATATATATATATATATATATATATATATATATACATATATATATATATACATATATATATATACATATACATATATACATATACATATACATACACAGTATTACCACGCTTTACGCGATTTCTCATATACGCGGTTCCTCGCCAGAACCAACTTTCACTTTCCGCGGTTCATCTACCCATATACGCGTGAAGTGTAATTTTTTTTATTTTTTTTATTTTGCTCATAAAATTCATACAAATTACCCGGCCAGAATATAATTTACATTGCTGGAATTCTTGCAATTTGATGATCATTTTGAATATAAACATCATAGATTTTGCATTAGACATACAAATTTTAGATCTAATGTTTACTCTGAGTAAATATGTTATCTTTTGTGCAAAATGTATGACATTTATATTCAGAATATTCCTGGTCTTACAAGGAATCCAGCAATGTCAATTATATTATCCTAACTTTAGTCTGAGGTGTTATTTATTACTAAAAAGGTAAATATTCAGGTTTTCCCACACATTTATCTGGTGGGGAGGGACCGACTGACCATCTGGCAAGGTGTGAAGAATATTTTTTTTTTTATTAACTGAAAATATTTGTTTTAGCTCATAAAATTCATACAAATTACCCGGCCAGAATATAATTTACATTGCTGGAATTCTTACAATTTGATGATTTTGAATAAAAACATCATAGATTTTCCATTAGACATACAAATTTTAGATCTAATGTTTACTCTGAGTAAATATGTTATCTTTTGTGCAAAATATATGACATTTATATTCAAAATGTTCCTGGTCTTACAAGGAATCCAGCAATGTCAATTATATTATCCTAACTTTAGTCTGAGGTATTATTTGTTACTAAAAGTTAAAATTAGTTGTTTCACCAAACAATTCTCTGGTAGGGAGGGAAGGTGGGGGGTGGGGGGGAGGGTTGGGACGGACCGACCATCTGGTGCGGTTGGAAGAGGGGGGAGGCAAGTTGGGGTACTTTGATTGACAGATAGTGTCGTGAAGAATATTTTTTTTTTTATCTGAAGATATTTGTTTTAGCTCATAAAATTCATACAAATTACTGGACCAGAATATAATATACATTGCTGGAATTCTTATAATATGATGATCATTTTGAATATAAACATCATGGATTTTGCATTAGACATACAAATTTTAGATCTAATTTAATTATTTGGTTTACACAAAGCAAGTATTTTATCTTTTGTGCAAAATATATGAAGTTTACATTCAAAATATTCCCTGACCTGCAAGGAATCCAGAAATGTCAATTATATTATCCTAACTTTAGTCTGAGGTATTATTTATTACTAAACGTTAAAATGTAGTGTTTCACCCAATCATTTCTCAGAGAGGTAGGGGCCAGTGAGCTGGGAAGAGGGGGGGGGGGATTTGAGTCCATTATTTGAATGGACATAACCTGGCGACTGTATTTCTCTTAAATATTAATTGTGTGAGCATACCATCATAAAATTTAGATGTTATTTTTACTACAACATAGGTATTGTGTCGGAAAAAGTGGAGTTTGGGGGTCGGGCCAGTCTCTATTGGAATTAATCCCATATGTTCTCTTATTATTTCCATTCTGCAGATTCCACTTTCCCATGGTACCTAATAGAGTTCAATTGACGTAAATCGAGTACTATATATACTGTATATATATATATATATATATATATATATATATATATATATATATATATATATATATATATATATATATATATATATATATATATATATATATATATATATATATATATATATATATATATATATATATATATATATATATATATATATATATATATATATATATATATATATATATATATATATATATATATATATATATATATATATATATATGCTGATAACCACAAGGAAAGAAGAAAACACGAAGTTCCCAAGCGCTTTCGTGTAATTCACATCTTCAGGGGTGAGTACAGACTAGAGAGAGTAATACAAATCAAGGTGTATATATACAGAGGGTGAGACCAGGTCCACAATGGTCAGGTATTAGGTAATGACCCTACTAATCTTTAAATAGCACACAACGGTTGGTGGTCAGGTCAGATGGTCAAGTGACCCGGCCTTCTCACCTGATCACAAATCTTCTTAATTACAAAATTGTCCAGCTTGTACATGCCGTTACTCAAATTCATGTTGAATGCTTCGGTATGTTTAATAAGACTAGATTCTATGATGTTCCTACTATCAATTGAATTACATGGTAATATTGAGGAGGCATCATCCCAGTCAATGCAATGCTTGTTATCCCTCAAATGAACAAACAGAGCATTGGATTCCTGGCCTGTCCTAACACTGTATTTGTGTTGTTTAATTCTAGTTGCAAGATCTTTACCTGTCTGGCCTAAGTAAAACATATTACATTCCTTGCAAGGAACTTTATAAATGCAACCAATTGTGTTGTTGGGGGAGTTCTTGATTAACATTTGTAATAATAATAAATAATAATAATAATTAACGGTTTATTGAAAGAGCTTGGCAGCCAGAAGGCTGAAAATTTACAGTTACATATTTGGGGACAGTGCATGAGTTTTTAAATGCCACATTGACGTTCCAGGTTTTTAGCTGTGGAGGAATGTGTGAGAAATTTTTGTGAAATGGTAATATTAAGATATTCTTATGGTCATGGGTGGGCTTGGGGTCAGTTCTATAAAAAGTTTTCTTAGTAATGTTTAAACATTTGTCAATGAAAGATCTAGGGTATTTAAGGTTTGAGCCAATATTATATATATATGTGTATCAGACAGTCTAGGAATGGCAATTTACAGTCTTGCTCTAATTCCACAGTGAATTTGATCGAGGGGGCTAAGTTGTTAAGTTGTGGCAGGAAAGCTTTTAGGTCCTCATTACATGGCCAGAGACATAATACATCATCAACATATCTAAACCAGACTGCCCACCATAATAAAGTCAAACAGTCAGTATTTTCAACAATGTTTTTACGTGCCTTGAGAATTTGCAGTCCGGAATTCATCGATGAGGAATACAAATATATATATAATATTGGCTCAAACCTTAAATACCCTAGATCTTTCATAGACAAATGCCTAAACATTACTAAGAAAACTTTTTATAGAACTGATCCCAAGCCCACCCATGACCATAAGAATATCTTAATATTACCATTTCACAAAAATTTCTCACATTCCTTCACAACTAAAAACCTGGAACGTCAATGTGGCATTTAAAAACTCATGCACTGTTAAGCAAATGTTAACCAAGAACTCCCCCAACAACACAATTGGTTGCATTTATAAAGTTCCTTGCAAGGAATGTAATATGTTTTACTTAGGCCAGACAGGTAAAGATCTTGCAACTAGAATTAAACAACACAAATACAGTGTTAGGACAGGCCAGGAATCCAATGCTCTGTTTGTTCATTTGAGGATAACAAGCATCGCATTGACTGGGATAATGCCTCCTCAATATTACCATGTAATTCAATTGATAGTAGGAACATCATAGAATCTAGTCTTATTAAACATACCGAAGCATTCAACATGAATTTGAGTAACAGCATGTACAAGCTGGACAATTTTGTAATTAAGAAGATTTGTGACCAGGTGAGAAGGCCGGGTCACCTGACCATCTGACCTGACCACCAACCGTTGTGTGCTATTTAAAGATTAGTAGGGTCATTACCTAATACCTGACCATTGTGGACCTGGTCTCACCCTTCTCTGTATATATACACCTTGATTTGTATTTCTTTCTCTAGTCTGTACTCACCCCTGAAGATGTGAATTACACGAAAGCGCTTGGGAACTTCGTGTTTTCTTCTTTCCTTGTGGTTATCAGCATATGCCTAGATCACGCGCACCTACAGTGATTTACTTGCATATATATATATATATATATATATATATATATATATATATAGTAGTATAGTATATATATATATATATATATATAAGAGTATATATATATATATATATATATATATATATATATATATATATATATATATATATATATATATATATATATATATATATATATATATATATATATATATACACACACACACCTACACACACACACACACACACACACACACACACACACACACACACACACACACACAATGTACTGATTTCTGGCGGTCAGGTGAACCGCAGAGTGGCGAGTAAAATGAGAAATCTTGATGGAATAATGCTTAGTCATATGGGATTAATTGAAATGTGGGCCAACTCCTAAACTCCACTTTTTCTTACACAATACAGACACAAAACCTATGTTGTAGTAAAAATAACATCTTAATTTTATGATGGTATGCTCACACAATTAATATTTAAGAGAAATACAGTCGCCAGGTTAATGTCCATTCAAATAATGGACTCAACCCCCCCCTCCCCCCTCTCTTCCCCGCTCGCTGGCTCCTCCCTCTCTGAGAAATGTTTGGGTGAAAACACTAGATTTTAAGGTATACAGTGAACCCTCGCTTTACACGGTCAATTGAACCCACGGAGGCCCGCGTAAAGCGAGAAACACGTAAAGTGAACAACATAACATATGGGATTACAGGGTAATTGAAATAGAGACCGGGCCGACCCCCAAACTCCAGTTTTCCCCAACACATTAACTATGTTCTAGTAAAAATAGAGAAATACAGTTGCCAAGTTAATGTCCATTCAAATAATGGACTCAACTCCCTCCCCCCCCCTCTTCTCACACTCGCTGGCTCCTCCCTCTCTGAGAAATGTTTGGGGGAAAACACTAGATTTTAAGGTATAGTAATAAATAACACCTCAAAGAAAAGTTAGGATAATATAATTGACATTGCTGGATTCCTTGCAAGACCAGGAATATTTTGAATATACATGTCATATATTTTGCACAAAAGATCACATATTTGCTCAGAGTAAACAAAATACTTACATTAGATCTAAAATTTGTATGTCTAATGCAAAATCTATGATGTTTATCTTCAAAATGATCATCAAATTGTAAGAATTCCAGCAATGTAAATTATATTTTCTCCGGGTAATTTGTATGAATTTAATGAGCTAAAACAAATATCTTCAATAAAAAAATAAAAAAATACTTCACCCAAACACTATCTGTCAATCAAAATACCCCACCTACAGCTCCCCCCCCTCTTCCCACGATCGCTGGGTCCCTCCCTACCAGAGAAATGTTTGGGAGAAAACAGTATATTTACATTTTTAGTAATAAATAATACCTCAGACTAAAGTTAGGATAATATAATTGACATTGCTGGATTCCTTGCAGGTCAGGGAATATTTTGAATGTAAACTTCATATATTTTGCTCAAAAGATAAAATATTTGCTTATTTTCATGATCTCTTTAAATTACATCTAAAATTTGTACAGGTAGTTCTGCTATAACGCGATAATTGTGTTCTTGTAAAATATCGTGTTATAGAAAATCGTGTAATAGAAATAACAGGGCTTATGGAGAAAATAGGGTTAGGTGCAGATTACTCGAAATCGAAAAAATTTAGTAGTTAGCCTAACACAAAGGATAGCACAGTCTAAATAAATGTTACATTCATATCTAATAATGAAATCATACAGTAAATGTAACACTTTACCTTGAAAAAATATGAATGTAACTTGATGGGGGAGAAGGGTGATTTTGAGGTTGATAAAATCGAGCTTCTCTTCAAGCGTTATATCCTTTCTTTTACGATCATCACCGGGAATTCTATCACCAGAACGCTTCTTGGAGATATTCTTCTTTACCATATTCACAGTTAATACCACAAAATTGGAGAAATAGTAAGCAAAAATCGCATTATAGCAAACGCGTTCGCGTTATACAAATATCGTTCCTAATTAAAAAATCGCGTTAGAGCAAATTCGCGTTATCAAAACACGCGTTATAGCAGAACTCACTGTATGTCTAATGTAAATGTTAAGATGTTTGTATTTAAAATGATCACCATCTTGTAAGGATTCCAGGAATGTAAATTATATATTTTATGAGCTAAAAACATGTATATCTTCAGTAAATAAACAAATTATACTTCACCCGCGTAAATGAGTAAATTCACTGCGTAAATCGGGCATCCTGGTTCTGGCAAGGTACCGCGTAAATGACCAAACACATAAACGAGAACCGCGTAAGTCAAGGTTCAACTGTATAGTGATTTAAGGGCGATTTAGGGGATTTTAGGAGTGTTTCTGACTTTATGCATTTTTGGCTTTACTTTGTATATACTTTTAAGTGAGCTGGAACCAATTACCGAATTTCCCATTGAAACAATGGTTTTGGTTAACGAACGACCCTCTGGAACGAATTGAATTCATTAACCGAGGGATCACTGTATAAGGGCGATTTCAGGGATTTTTAGGAGTGTTTCTGACTTCATGCATTTTTTGGCTTTACTTTGTATATACTTTTTCTGTGAGTTGGAACCAATTACCCAATATTCATTTAACAAAATTTTTGGTTAACAAACGACTCTGTGGAACGAATTGTGTTCGTTAATTGCGGGACCACTGTATATATATTACAGGGGTAACCAAATATACGCGAATTTTGCACTTACACGGGATCCCTGGAACTTAACCCTCGCATACTCTGAGACCCTACTGTATACCAGTATAGGTATACCATGAAAACTTATGCCCGAATAACCACTGCTTTGCATAACCGATGATAACGTATAGGGGAAATAACATGCAAGTTTCGTTGATACCCCAGAGGTGTCACAATCGAGAGAGGAGCAACATAGCTGTTTTGAATTTGGCGGGTGGTGAGCTTGGTGCAAATTCTTGCCACAAGAGGGCTGTGAATGCTGCCTCTTGTCTTATTCCTGCCATTTTTGCTCTTGTTTACACTTACCATGTGTCTTTGGCTTTGTATTTTTTTTCCTGGCTTCATGCGTTAGGCAATCGTGTCTAAATGCACCGGTGATAGTTCCTCTTTTGCTTCCCCTCGTAGGGGAAGCTTGATGTGATGTGATGAGGCATAATAAGGGTAGTGATGGACCAACAGGATTGGTAAAGACTTAATTTTGCCTGAACGCCCCAGTGATAATTCTTCTTGTGCTGGGCAGCTTGATTTGATGTGATAATGCACAATAAGGCATAATAAGAGTGGTTATGGACCAACAAGGATTGGTAGAGACTTGAACTTGCCACCCGAGACCATCTCTAGCATCCTCAATGTAGGTAAATGAGTCTTAATTTGTGCTTTACATTGCTTATTTAAGGCTGATTATCCTTGTTTTATATGTTTACTTTATTTTCTGCTTGACAGTGTGCACAACAAATACAGTATAAGTAAAAGGATAGATCAGAGTTTTTGAAGGGTGGCTGGTCCTTAACCCCATGAATTAGTTATGGTCTTATGGGATTAATTGCTTCCATAACCGTTAATTCACTAACCACCGACTTTTTCCAGTCCCTATGTGCGTCGGTGATTGGTGTCCACCACAGTACAGTCAGTTCTGCTATAACGCGATAGTTGTGTTCTTGTAAAACATCGTGTTATAGAAATTCGCGTAATAGAAATAACAGGGCTTATGGAGAAAATAGGGTTAGGTGCAGATTGCTCGAAATCGAAAAAAATTTCGTAGTTAGCCTAACACAAAGGATAGCACAGTCTAAATAAATGTTACATTCATATCTAATAATGAAATCATACAGTAAATGTTACACTTTACCCTGAAAAAATATGAATATAATTTGATGGGGGAGAAGGGTGATGTTGAGGAGTCATGCAGACAGGAGTTGACAGTTTTCATCATCATCAGTATCATCATCATCAGGTGCAGTTTTTCTTTAGGTCCTCATATATTGACAAGGCTTTCTCTTTAATGGTGAGGAAGCTGGTCCCAGATCGCTTTTTCGTTTGATCTTCTATCCAAACACTTAGAAGCCATTCCATCTCCTCAAGTTCCTTTGGCCGTGATCTCACACTTTTGCTAGCACTCAAGGTTTTTCCAGCAATACAGCTTGCTTTAATCTTTGCTGCATTGTCTCTAATGGTGCGTAAAGTAGATTCTTTTATTCCCGTTGCATGCACAATATCGCATGTTCTTTCCTTATTTTCAAAACAATTGACAACATCAAGCTTTTCTTCAAGTGTTATAGCCTTTCTTTTACGATCACCACCGGAAATGCGATCACCAGAACGCTTCCCAGAGATGTTCTTCTTTTCCATAGTCACAAAATTGGAGAAACAGTAATCAGAAATCACTGAGGACGCTTAAAAACTTCACACGTGTTTCAAACTGATAGTGTGGAGTAAACAGAGCGCGCGGGTCTAAAACGCTACGTATTTTGTTTGTCTCTCTTATTTAAAATTTTACAATTTACATATACAGTAATACCCCGCTTAACACGGTTTCGCTTAGCGCGATTTCACATATACGCGGTGCCTCGCCAGAGCTGAACTTTCACTTAACGCGGGTTTTTTCCACGTATACGTGCAGAGTGTCCGGCTTGAGAGGTATTTTTAGATTCGCCCCAACCCCCACCCGCCACCCTACCTGACTGCCTGCCTGCCTGTTTTAGCTCATAAAATTCATACAAATTACCCGGCCAGAATATAATTTACATTGCTGGAATTCTTACAATATGACGAT
This sequence comes from Homarus americanus, assembly GCF_018991925.1. Classification (NCBI taxonomy): domain Eukaryota; kingdom Metazoa; phylum Arthropoda; class Malacostraca; order Decapoda; family Nephropidae; genus Homarus; species Homarus americanus. The sequence continues at coordinate 9,482,760 of NW_024739403.1, forward strand.
CATTTTGAATATAAACATCATAGATTTTGCATTAGACATACAAATTTTAGATATAATGTTTACTCTGAGTAAATATGTTATTTTTGTGCAAAATATATGACATTTGTATTCAAAATATTCCTGGTCTTACAAGAAATCCAGCAATGTCAATTATATTATCCTAACTTTAGTTTGAGGTATTATTTATTACTAAAATGGTAAATATTCTGGTTTTCCCACACATCTGGTAGGGAGGGACTGACCGACCATCTGTTACCGTGTGAAGAATATTTTTTTTTTTTATTAACTGAAGATATTTGTTTTAGCTCATAAAATTCATACAAATTACCTGGTCAGAATATAATTTACATTGCTGGAATTCTTATAATTTGATGATCATTTTGAATATAAACATCATAGATTTTGCATTAGACATACAAATTTTAGATGTAATGTTTACTCTGAATAAATATGTTATCTTTTGTGCAAAATATATGACATTTATATTCAAAATATTCCTGGTCTTACAAGGAATCCAGCAATGTCAATTATATTATCCTAACTTTAATCTGAGGTATTATTTAATACTAAATGTTAAAATTTAGTTTTTTCACCCAACATCTCTTGAAGGGAGGATTGGTGGGGGTGGGGGGAGGGTTGGGACGGACCGCGCGGTTGGAAGAGGGGGAAGGCAAGGTGGGGTACTTTGATTGACAGATAGTGTCTGAAGAATATTTTTTTTTTTATTAACTGAAGATATTTGTTTTAGCTCATAAAATTCATACAAATTACCCGGCCAGAATATAATTTACATTGCTGGAATTCTTACAATTTGGTGATCATTTTGAATATAAACATCATAGATTTTGCATCAGACATACAAATTTTAGATATAATGTTTACTCTGAGTAAATATGTTATCTTTTGTGCAAAATATATGACATTTATATTCAAAATATTCTTGGTCTTACAAGGAATCCAGCAATGTCAATTGTATTATCCTTACTTTAGTTTGAGGTATTATTTATTAAAATTTAGTGGTTTTCCCCCCAAAATTTCTCAGAGAGGGAAGAGCCAGCGGTGTAGTGTGAGAAGAGGGGGAGGGAGTTGAGTCCATTATTTGAATGGACATTAACTTGGCGACTGTATTTCTCTATTTCTCTTAAGTATTAATTGTGTGCGTGTACCATCATAAAATTAAGATGTTATTTTTACTAGAACTTAGGTATTGTGTCGGAAAAAGTGGAGTTTGGGGGTCGGGCCAGTTTCTATTGGAATTAATCCCATATGTTCTGTTGTTCACTTAGCGCGGTTTTCGCTTAACACGGTACCCTGTGGGTTTTATTGACCGTGTTAAGCGGGGTACTACTGTACTGTACAGGTACACTGTATACATAAATATTACATAAATTATTTCTGCAATTGTTCACAAACAAAACACATAAATTAATTGAAGATGTGATGTCGAACGTGAACTGTAAACATTGCATAACCCCGCGCCAAGCCACAACACTGTACAGTACAGTACACTTTAAATGCTATGTATTTAGTTTTTCTCTTTTATTTAAATTTTTACAATTTTCATATATACAGTATATGTACATTGTAATTTACATATTATTCATATTATGCTACAGCGCCCACAAAACATGAGAAACGTTTGAGTCCCCCAGTAGAGATGTCCGTTCTCTATCCACTCCAGGATGTCCTAGTCCTCCGTTTTCTTTTTGTGTACTCGCTCAGGGACTCAAGTATTTCTGTATATAACACAGGATGATAAAGGAATTTGAAATTATGAGTGAATGAATTTATTATACAGTGATCAATTAACATAGTTTTGATGTGTTTAAGTAGTATTCAGGCGCCTTCAGCCTAGTAATGTTACGACATTCGTATCACTCACTCTAAACCACGAATTCCATCCATACAGAGAGAGAGAGAGAGAGAGAGAGAGAGAGAGAGAGAGAGAGAGAGAGAGAGAGAGAGGCCAAGCGCTCTGTTTACGTCACACACACATAAATATTACATAAATTATTTCTGCAATTCTTCACAAACAAAACACATAACTCAATTGAACATGTGATGTCGAATGTGAACTGTAAACACTGTGTGTGATGTAAACAGAGAGCGGGTGTAAAACGTTACGTAATTTGATTTTCTCTTTTATTTTTAATTTTACAATTTACATATACTGTACATGTATACTGTATACATAAATATTACATAAATTATTTCTGCAATTCTTCACAAACAAAACACATAACTCAATTGAACATGTGATGTCGAACGTTAACTGTAAACACTGCATAATCCCACTCCAAGCCACAACAACCGTTAGAGCAAACGCGTTCGCGTTTTACAAATATTGTTCCTCTATTCATCAATCGCATTAGAGCCAATTCGCGTTGTCAGAACACGCGTTATAGCAGAACTCACTGTACAAGGTAAATTCTTAGCCTAATGAAACTTCAGTCTTCACCTTTCAACTATATTCATAGAACTTATAGTATATCACTTTCTAATATGGGAACTTTATTGATTACATGCATCAGACTCAGTTATATGAACACAGACTACCAATCTATTTTTTTTTTATTATGGGGGGGATAGCTCACCCGGGCACAAGTCATCCACCCACAACGGAGCCAAGGGGGGCAAAAAAATAAGAGCAAAAAGAAATTGAAAATAGAAAAGTAAAAGATTATATTAATCTACACCACGAAGGTGCTGGAAAACCAGGTTTTTGAAGTGAGACTGATTATATGAGTATGGAAACACAGAAGAAGGCAAAGCATTCCACAGTTTAGCTGTGAGGAAAAAAGGATGTACTATAACAGGTTATTCTAGGGTGACCAACATCCACAGAAAAACGGTGGGCAACTCGGGCAAGACCAGTGTTACAAGCCCACAGCCTTGCTGGCGGTACACAGGATGCCAACTCGACGGAACATTGCCCATTAAAGTACCTGTAAAAGAGAGAGAGTGAAGCAACATTGCTGCGAAGATTCCCAGGCCGGTGGAAGTTGTTTGGACTTATTTCCTAACCCCCATTAGTCCCTGTTCACCTAGCATTAAAGTAGGTACCTGGTGTAAATCAAAAGTTGTGAATTCGTATTCAGGGACAAGTTGTTGGAGCTTCCAATAACTTGACGACATAAACCACTGACTCTTCAGGCTTCTACGTCCTTAACTCATGAGACATAAAGGCAAGCATGAACTTAGCATGTTTCCCTGTTGGGCGCTGTAAACGCTTCTGCGCTTCACCTTACACAAGGATGTAGCGGGTGCTCAATAAAAAATAAATAAAAAAATAAAAAACTAATTGCTGCAAAGAGAAAGGGAAGAAAGATTATCAACTAAAGGAGGAGAGTCAATAAGACGAAATGACTTTGATTCCACCCTATCTAACAGTTGGACAGAAGAAGAGCCACCCCAGATGTGAGAGCGGTACTACAAGTTAGGACAAATGATTCCTTTATATACTTAAAGCAACTGCTTAGGCGTGAAGTAACTACGGTATCTGTACAGCAGTCCCAGCTTTTGGGATGCAGCTTTAGCAATGTTGTGGATGTGTGGCATCCATGACATATTAGAGGAAATGGTGAGGCCTAGCATATCTATTCTAGAATTTGGCAGAATGATTGCATCCTGAAATGTGATTGTCTGTTAATACTGCAGCATCCAAGTAGATGATTTGGTTGGTTTTGATTCATATAATTTTCATATGATTTCCATTCACATATTATATATTAATTTATTCTCGAGTTATTTTTGACCATCACAACACTAGGCTTTCATAACATATTTCCTTTATAATTTTATTCAACAGGTATGATATGGCAGAGCTTCAGATGCGTTTAAAGCAATATGACAAAGCTGAGAAAACAGTTTCTCAGGCTCTGGAATTTGAAAATTACAACTCTGTTGATCTCGACTCCATGCTTACACAAGCTAAGCTGCTAAATCTTCTGGCTAAGGTAAAATTATAAATTGTCTTTTTCTTCTTCCTGTTTATCTGTTTAGAGTCTTTAGTTTACTACAGTACTACAGGTATAGTCAATAAGTGATCATCTTCAAACTATTTAATTCTGTCATGTTTGTTGATTCTACCATATAAAACCAATAAGACATCTCCCATTACCATTTTGGGTGCTTCTTACTCGCTTCTTCATCCATGTCCTCACAAATTGGATGCTAGTGAAAGTGAGTGCACCACTGTAATTGACCCTTACCTATGCTGTATTGGAATTTGTTCCAAATGATCCTATACAATAATTAATCCAATTTAGTGACACATAACTATACTGTAGTGATAAACACAAAATATCCTGCATTTATTTCCCAGTCAGAATGTTACTGCATCAACTTTTGGCTTCCATGTCTCTTTTTGTCCAGGTGTGTTAGGGAACTAGATATAAATTGACCAACTGATCATATTGCAGAAGTGATTGGAGACTCACTCAGTTGACAAGTTGACTTGTCATTCAGGACTATTTCCTCTTCCCAGGGCACATAACTTGCCAACTCGTTGGTGAATTTCATGTGTAGCCATCACCCTTGAAATATGAAGCAAATTTTCCATCAAGACTGCAATTTATATGAGCAATCATCACTTACTAGTGTCAGATATTTTATATATCCATTAACAACTGGTATTATGGTATGATGTTGCTCTTCTCAGTGTTAATTAATTTTTCTTTTTCCAAAACATAACTTTTGAATGGAAGAAGGAATTTTTATGAATCTATAATTATGTATCCTTATACAAATTGCACAAGACCAAGTCTCTCAAATTTCTTAGTCACAGGAAGGTCAAAGTCTAAAATGCAGAACACCATATACAGAGGTCAAGGTATTAGTTGAAGGGCAGAGGTCAAATAAGGCACTGTGCATACATACACTCAGACAAATTATGTAATTTTCTTCAGTCCATAAATATTGATATAAATTGATCCCACCATCATTTTCTTGATCTTTTGGGGGGCTCTTTAATCTCATGATAAAGTTGAATCATATAAAGTTAAAAGAAAACAATAAATAGAGCACTTATTTTTTAAAAGTTAATATTTTTTCCAACCCTCAAAGAAATTCAGGGGGTCACCAATATTAGGGTCTTCATTATAAGCAGTTTTGCACATAAGTCGTCAAATAATTGTGGACTTACACATAAAAAGTCCCCGAAGTTAAGAGGATTCTAAGGCTGAAATCCATCAATCATTGGGAGCATTATTTTGAAGTGCTCCAAGAACTATAATATCATTTTTGTTGTGCTATTGATGACATTGATTGACTATTTTTGTAGCCATCAGTTCCAAATCAAAACAAGGTGGTGTAATGGCTAAAAGGTAGTTTAGTAGCTGTGAATGGATGTGAAATTAGATCTTTTATGTCGTAAGAAAAGTGGTGAGCGTGTTTCAATGAACCACAGGCATTGGGCGGTTTCAACACGTATTCGACGATTCACGGTAAGCAGTTGGTGGCTATGGTGACTAGCTTGTGAGCCTCTCCTGTAGCTCAGCGAGTTACCCCACGCACCTACAGCATCTCCTCTCCTGTTCGCGCTCAGCCATTACCTGTGACGCAGCATCTCAGGTTGTACTCTCAAAACTTTAATGTTTCTGTGTGAAAATGGCCCCTAAAAGACTGCCTAGTGTCATTGCTGGTGATGCTAGTGGAGTGAAGTGTAAAAGGCAGAAGTCAGTGATATCCCTGACAAAGAAAGTTGAATTATTAGACAAGATAAAGGAGGGGATGAGTGATGCTGTGCTGGTCAGTCGTTTCGTGTGAACGAATCCACAGTGTGGTACATAAAAAAGAATGAACAAGCAGTTCGTGATTCTATTCGTACAGTGCTTTGGCAGGTGCTAAAGTGGCGCAGGTTGTTCGTGACAAGAACATAGTAAAAACAGAAAAAAACACTGAACATTTGGATTGAGGACCTCCTTCCAACAGTGATCCTGATGATCCCCCTATGCTACAGTAACCAGATGTCTCCCTATGTACAGTACACTACTTCATCAAGATTCAAACTTCCAAATGCAAATGTAAATAGTATTGGTGACTTAAGTTTCTCATACACAGTATAGTTATATAATAATACACTAAGGTAATATAAGTTGCTATTCGCGGTTTTGCCAATTCAGGGCATTCTGAATCTAACCCTCGTTAATAGCAAGGGTTTACTGTACCTTAAAGAAGTCATAAAGTTAAATAATTTCATAAAATGATGTGTAATGAAATGTTTAACAAATATTTCTAAGGTATATATCGTCTCTATAAATGTTAAAAGATATCAAATTAAACTTTATGAATGTTGCTTACAGTATGATGGTCCCAATTAGACCCTATTCCTATTAATTCCACTTTATAAGTGGTGTCATTATCTGTGGCTTTTTTCTGGTCTCTATTAACCACTTATAAAGAAGACCCCTTGTACTCTTCAAACGTTGTTTTGACTGATGTTGCTTCAGTATATTGTCGTGAGACACACTTTATGTCTATTACTTTAAGAGGGAGGTACTTATTGAGTTTAATGTTATACAGACTAGGTCACAAACTTAAATCTTTCGTATTAGATTCCAACTATGTTTGGACATATCTATCCACATACAGTACAGTACTCTCGTTGTCCTTTACCCCTGATTATATTTTCACAAGAGTTGGTTGTTGTCCTCTTCATATCAATATTGTACTGATATATTACCATCATCACAATGATGGCACATACAGGTAACTCGCATTTTACACGCGTTTGATTGAAGCTTTTGAGGAATAATGCGATTGTTCAATTAATACCCAAAGCTAATTTACGCCAAGACCTATTTTTGAAATAACATGCTGAAGACAGTTTAAATTTGCCGCGCATATTCGCCTGGTTGCCTGGCAGTGGAGTCGCCTGTGATGCCTGGTGAGGTGCACGCATCGCTTTCTCAGTTCACACCAGCACTACTTTTTCTGTGCTCTCATTTTCATTGTGTGTTTATCACGTACCTTTTTAGTGTTAAACGCTGTTTTCCCCATTGACCATATCTGGAAAATGTCCCTCTGCCTCCTCTGGGGCACCTAAAGCTAAAAAGGCACGAAAAACAATCGCAATGGACGTGAAATTAAATGGGATCACCTGCCTTCATAGAGGAGAGCTTGTCTCGGTGGTTGGCAACGTGCTTGGTATAAGTGAGAGAACTGTTCACTCCTGTGTGGTATATGATGGTTCCCCAACCTGTACCATATACATATATTCTTATGGAAAAATTATGTTTAATTTACGCATTTTTGAGTTAAGCAATGATTTTCATAAACGTAACCCCCGCAGAAATGAGAGGTGTGTGTACATACAGTATGCCATGTGAAATGTAATTTTACTTAAAGAAATAGATCAAAACATGGCTGACACATTTTCATATGCTCAATACTTATCAGTAACCTGTTAATTTAGTCTTATAGCAATAACAAGTGATCGTTGGCTTTCCTGCCTGGTGGCGAGTCCGGTGGTACAGTTTACCAAAGCGTGAAAGTTCGAACGCCAGAGCTATTAGCGCCAAGAAATCGCCGCCGCTGACAGCGCATAGCGACATCGCTTTCCAGCATAAATGAAATGGTTAATTAGTGCCTTCCTAAAGAAACCTTCACATGGGACCAGGTTTGTTCCGCTCTACCTAATTTTTTTGCATTTTTCCACCAAGTTTGATGAAAATGATTGTGCGCCGCTGCCCAGAACAGACACACACACAGACACACGGCTATTCCTATAGTATATGAGATAATTTTGGTCGTGGTTGTTATAATCATGGTCGTGGTTGTTATAATCATGGTCGTGGTTATAATGATCAGTCGTGGTTGTTATAATCATAGTCGTGGTTGTTATAATTATGGTCGTGGTTGTTATAATCATGGTCGTGGTTGTTATAATCATGGTCGTGGTTGTTATAATCATAGTCGTGGTTGTTATAATGAGGGTCGTTTGTTATGATCATGGTCGTGGTTGTTATGATCATGGTCTGGTTGTTATAATCATGGTCGGGTTGTTATAATCATAGTCGTGGTTGTTATAATCATGGTCGTGGATGTTATAGTCATGATCGTGGTTGTTATAATCATATTCGTGGTTGTTATAATTAAGGTCGTGGTTGTTATAATCATAGTCGTGGTTGATATAATTAAGGTCGTGGTTGTTATAATCATAGTCGTGGTTGTTATAATCATGGTCGTGGTTGTTATAATCATGGTCGTGGTTGTTATAATCATGGTCGTGGTTTTTATGATCATGGTCGTGGTTGTTATGGTCATGGTCGTGGTTATTATAATTATGGTCATGGTTGTAATAATCATTGTCGTGGTTGTTATAATCATAGTCGTGGTTGTTATAATCATAGTCGTGGTTGCTATAATCATGGTTGTGGTTGTTATAATTAAGGTCGTGGTTGTTATAATCATAGTCGTGGTTGTAATAACCATGGTCGTGGTTGTTATAATCATGGTCTTGGTTGTTATAATCATGGTCGTGTATGTTTTAGTCATGATCGTGGTTGTTATAATCATATTCGTGGTTGTTATAGTTAAGGTCGTGGTTGTTATAATGATAGTCGTGGTTGTTATAATTAAGGTCGTGGTTGTTATAATCATAGTCGTGGTTGTTATAATCATGGTCGTGGTTGTTATAATCATGGTCGTGGTTGTTATATTCATGGTCGTGGTTGTTATAATCATGGTCCTGGTTTTTATAATCATTGTCGTGGTTGTTATAATCATATTCGTGGTTGTTATAATCATGGTCGTGGTTGTTATAATGATGGTCGTGGTTGATATATTCATGGTCGTGGTTGTTATAATCATAGTCTTGGAGTTATAATCATGGTTGGGTGATATAATCATAGTAATGGTTGTTATAATCATGGTCGTGGTTGTAATAATCATGGTCATGGGTGTTGTAATCATGGTCGTGGTTGTTATAATCATGGTCGTGGTTGTTATAATCATGGTCGTGGTTGTTATAATCAGGTCCTGGTTTTTATAATCATGGTCGTGGTTGTTATAATCATGGTCGTGGTTGTTATAATCATTGTCGGGTTGTTATAATCTTGGTCCTGGTTGTTATAATTATGGTCGTGGATATTATAATTATGGTCATGGTTGTTATAATCATGGTCGTGGTTGTTATAAGTCGTGGTTGTTATAATCATGGTCGGTTGTTATAATGTCGTGGGTTATAATCATGGTCATGTCATGATCGTGGTTGTTATAATCACATTCGTAGTTGTTATAATTAAGGTCGTGGTTGTTATAATCATAGTCGTGGTTGTTATAATTAAGGTCGTGGTTGTTATAATCATAGTCTTGGTTGCTACAATCATGGTCGTGGTTGTTATAATCATGGTCAAGATTGTTATAATCATGGTCGTGTTTGATATAATCATGGTCCTGGTTGCTATAATAATTGTCGTGGTTGTTATAATCATGGTCATGGTTGTTATAATCATGGTCGTGTTTGTTATAATCACAGTCGTGGTTGTTATAATCATAGTCGTGGTTGTTATAATCATGGTCGTGGTTGTTATAATCATAGTCGTGGTTGTTATAATCATATTCGTGGTTGTTAAAATCGTGGTCGTGGTTGTTATAATCATGGTCGTGGTTGTTATGATCATAGACGTGGTTGTTATGATCATGGTCATGGTTGTTATAATCATGGTCGTGTTTGTTATAATCACAGTCGTGGTTGTTATAATCATAGTCGTGGTTGTTATAATCAGGGTCTTGGTTGTTATGATCATGGTCGTGGTTGTTTAATTATGGTTGTGGTTTTTATAATCATGGTTGTGCGTGTTATAATAATGGTCGTGGGTGTTATAATGATCGTCATGGTTGTTATAATCATAGTTGTGCTTGTAATAATCATGGTCGTGGTTGTTATAATCATGGTCGTGGTTGTTATAATCATGGTCGTGGATGTTATAGTCATGATCGTGGTTGTTATAATCATTTACATTACCGCTTAACGCTTTCACTTAACGCCGCATATACGCGTGCCTTGCCAAAGCTGAACTTTCACTTAACGCGGATTTTTCCAGCAACGCAGTGAGTGTCCGCCGCCTGATGTTATTTTTAGATTCTGACCACGCCACCGCCTCACTTCCTGCCTGCCTGCCTGCCTCCTCCTCCCTCCGCTAGTAAGCGGCATAAGTAGTGTGTGCTTTTAGCTAAGGCGACACTGACGCCATATGACGCCTCGACTGTGATTGGCCATGCAGCCCTCTGGTTGCTACAGGGCCAATTGGCTTAAAGTAGTATTATGACGCGACTACCCCGGGAGGGAGGGAGGGAGGAGGACGACGCTTTGACCTAGCCGCGGTAAAGATCCCTCAAGGCTACTACCAGATACGACCACCACCCCAGAGAGAAACCTTTCCTACTCATCCAGCGGCAATAAACCAAAGAAGACACGACGTCACATACGAGCTGAAGTACCAAATTGTTCAAGATTTGGAGAAAGGAAGACGCTGTTGATTCGCCAAGGCTAAAGAGTATACAACGAATCTACTATTCTGCATTTATCAGCAAAGGATGCAGGCGAAGATAGCGAGCACATGGCTCACAAAGTCTGCAGGTAGTGCTTGAAGACGTATTGCCAGAACAGGGTGCTGGCAAAAGTGGAAACTTTGCTGGTGAGTTATTTGGTGCGCCGGAAGCACGCAACATGGCGGTGACAGGCCAGTGGCAGGCATTACGAGCTATACGCAGGAAAGATACGAAATGGGAATTGCAGAGCCCAAAACCTTCAATGCTTCCCATGGTTGGAAGCTGTGTTAGGTTTAAGAGGAGGAAGTATCACCAACATCAGCATTGTCCAGTCTGGCGAGCAAGGTAAGGCCGAAGATGCAGAATGAACGTGATCACCGGCCCTATACTTCACCAATGCCTCCAAATTCTGTAACCAAAGTTATCGTGATTCACAAGCTCCGCGAAGCCGACGCTTACAAGAATATGGACATGGAACAAGCCACGTCCACTACATCCCCATGAAGGCGGATGTCCTCTTCTGTCCTCTTCTGGGTTTGACAACTTTTTGTTCCCCGACGGCAGAAATTTACAGCAACAGAATGTTCCATTCTCAACATTTTGTTGTGCTCCCTGACAACGCGACCTGACACACTGCCTTCACTAATGGATCGTCACCCCAAACGAAAAAGTGGTCTTCCTTCCCGCCCACCGCCATTAATCCAGCCCATGGACGAGAGTTAATCTGCAACGCTAAAGCTGCGTATACCCGCAAAGAAATTCAAGCCCTGAACGACGGTACCAACACCAAGTATGATGAGTTATGTGCTGGTGGACAATCGAAGCAGAGAGTAAAGCTTACTCATACGGGCGAACAAGAGGCGCGACTCAAGGAAGTTCTCGCCAAACAATTTTGAAGAAGTTTAACGCCAAACAAGCTGTGGTGACTTCTTGGTGGAGTGCATGGGATCTGGCTGGTCTACTGCTGGTTTATCTGGCTACGTGATGGAGATATGCTGTATGCATTTGGTAGAGAGGAGGAGTCAATCTGTTACTGGTCAGGTTCAGACTGCTGCAGCAGGACCTTGCTAGAAGCCAGAGATCAGCAGTTGAAGGTTTCTCCCAGACCACCAACGAAGACATCATGGAGGTGATCAGAGATCCTGGAAGTGACTGCTTCACGAGATGTTAAGAAGAACCCGCCAGTGTAGAGGAGGAAGAAGGTGCTTATTCTCCTAAGAACCTAGCTTAAGTTACATAGTGATGAGCTATGGTGTCACAGAGTTAACAGAAAAAATTAAGTCCATCGCTTCCCGCGACACTGGGACGAGTGAACGGCCATGACGCTCTCCATAACCGACTGGTGCAGCTATGAGCCAGACATAAGGGTATCACGACAACATCAGCTTTCGCCAGCAAACCATAACCGAAAGTTCGCCCAAGAACTCCACTACAGCCAGCCCAAGGCAGTGATATGATAGTGAAGGTGATTTTTGAGGATTTGTCAGGGCTTTCATGACAACTGTAAGTGACAGTGATATTGGATTCACCTAGTAATGGTGATTCACCTAGTAACAGGATTCACCTGAGGGCAGTAATCTGCCCTCTGCCTCGAAACAGCCTCCATCCCCCACAGATGCCGACCCATCTCTTTCTGGCCTTCACCGTGTGAGTGTTCCTTTAAAACTTTTCGTTTTTTAACCTATTCTTTTTATTTTTCCTATGTTAACCCTTTTTTTTTTTATCTTCCTAACCTAACCTCTCTTCTATATATTACTTGTTTTCATGCCACCATAGCGTTAAGATATAGAATTTTTACTACAACATTAGTTATTTGTCGCAAAAAGTGGAGTTTGGTCGGGCTGGGTTCTATTGGAATAACCCATATGTTCTGTTATTCACTTAACGGCGTTTTCACTTAACGCGACCCTCTGGGTTCAATTGACCGCGATAAGGGGTACAACTGTATTGGTTATGATCATAGTGCGGGTTGTTATAATCATTGTCGTGGGTTGTTATAATCGTCGTGGTTATAATCATGGTGGGTTGTTATAATCATTGTCGTGGTTATGATCATAGTCGTGGGTTGTTATGATCATAGTCGTGGGTTGTTATAATCATGGTCGTGGGTTGTTATAATCATGGTCGGGTTGTTGATCATAGCGGTTATGATCATAGTCGTGGGTTGTTATAATCATGGTCGTGGGTTGTTATGATCATAGTTGTGGTTGGTATAATCATGTTCGTGGATTGTTATAATCATTGTCTGTTGCGATCATAGTCGTGGGTTGTTATAATCATGGTCGTGGTTGTTATAATTTCATGTCGTGGGTTATGATCATAGTAGTGGTTGTTATAATCATTGTCGGTTATGATCATAGTCATGGTTGATATAATCATGGTCGTGGGTTGTTATAATCATTGTCGGGTTATGATCATAGTCGTGGGTTGTTATAATCATGGTCGTGGTTGTTATAATCATTGTCGGGTTATGATCATAGTCGTGGTTGTTATAATCATGGTCGTGGGTTGTTATAATCATTGTCGTGGTTATGATCATAGTCGCGGGTTGTTATAACATGGTCGTGGTTGTTATGATCATTGTCGTGGGTTATGATCATAGTCGGTTGTTATAATCATGGTCGGTTGTTATAATCATTGTCGTGGTTGTTATAATCATGGTCGTGGTTGTTATGAGATTGGCGGTCGCGGGTTGTTATAATCATGGTCGTGGGTTATAATCATGGTCGTGGGTTGTTATGATCATGGTCGGGTTGTTATAATCATGGTCGTGGTTGTTATAACGCGGTCGGGTTGTTATAATCATGGTCGTGGTTGTTATAACTGGCGTCGGGTTGTTATAATCATGGTCGGTTGTTATAATCATGGCTGGTTGTTATAATCATGGTCGGTTTGTTAGTAATCATAGTCGCGGTTGGTCGTGGGTTGTTATAATCATGTCGTGGGTTGTTATTATCATAGCGTTGGTCGTGGGTTGTTATAACTGCGGTCATGGTTGTTATAATCATGGTCGTGGTTTTATAACTCGTATAATCATGGTCGGGTTGTTATAATCATTGTCGGGTTGTTAATCATGGGTCGTGGGGTAATTTTCGTGGTTGTAATCATGGTCGTGGTTGTTATAATCATGGTCGGATTATAATCATGGTCGGGTTGTTATAATCATGGTCGGGTTGTTATAATCATTGTCGTGGTTGTTTTATTCATGGTCGTGGTTGTTATAATCATAGTCGTGGGTTGTTATAACCATTCGTGGGTTGTTATAATCATTGTCGTGGGTTATGATCATAGTCGTGGTTGTTATGATCATAGTCGTTGTTATAATCATGGTCGCGTTTGTTATAATCATTGTCGGTTAAGATCATAGTCGTGGTTGTTATGATCATAGTCGTGGTTATGATCATGGTCGTGTTGTTATAATCATTGCTCTGGTTATGATCATAGTCGTGGTTGTTATAATCATGGTCGGTTGTTATATTCATGGTCGGGTTGTTATAATCATAGTCGGGTTGTTATAACCATGGTCGTGGGTTCTTATAATCATGGTCGTGGTTGTTATAATCATTGTCGGGTTGTTATAATCATGGTCGTGGTTGTTATAATCATTTTTGTGGTTATAATCATGGTCGTGGTTGTTATAATCATAGTCGTGGTTGTTGTAATCATGGTCGTGGGTTGTTATAATCATGGTCGTGGTTGTTATAATTGCGGTCGTGGGTTGTTATATTCATGGTCGTGGTAATCATAGTCGTGGTGATAACAGTCGTTATATAATCATTGTCGGGTTATGATCATAGTCGTGTGTTATGATCATAGTCGTGGGTTGTTATAATCATGGTCGTGGATGTTATAATCATTGCGTGGGTATGATCATAGTCGGTTGTTATAATCATTGTCGTGGTTATGATCATAGTCGGGGTTGTTATAATCATTGTCGTGGTTATGATCATAGTCGGGTTATTATAATCATGGTCGTGGGTTGTTATAATCATGGTCGTGGGTTGTTATAACCATGGTCGTGGTTGTTATAATCATTGTCGTGGGTTATGATCATAGTCGGGTTGTTATGATCATAGTCGTGGGTTGTTATAATCATGATCGTGGTTGTTATAATCATTGTCGTGGGTTATGATCATAGTCGCGGGTTGTTATAATCATGGTCGTGGGTTGTTATGATCATAGTTGTGGTTGTTATAATCATGTTCGTGATTGTTATAATCATTGTCGGTTATGATCATAGTCGTGGTTGTTATAATCATGGTCGTGGTTGTTATAATCATTGTCGTGATGATCATAGTAGTGGTTATAATCATTGTCGTGGTTATGATCATAGTCGTGGTTGTTATAACTGGCGGTCGCGGGTTGTTATAATCATTGTCGTGGTTATGATCATAGTCGCGGTTGATATAATCATGGTCGTGGGTTGTTATAATCATTGTAGTGGTTATGATGATAGTCGTAGTTGTTATAATCACGTTCGTGGGTTGTTATAATCAGTCGTGGTTATGATCATAGTCGTGGTTGTTATAATCATGGTCGTGGGTTGTTATAATCATGGTCGGTTATAATCATGGTCGTGGTTGTTATAATCATTGTCGTGGGTTATGATCATAGTCGTGGGTTGTTATAATCATGGTCGTGGTTGTTATAATCATGGTCGTGGGTTTTAATCATTGTCGTGGGTTGTTATAATGGCGGTCGGGTTGTTATAATCATGGTCGTGGTTGTTATAATCATTGTCATGGTTATGATCATAGTCGGGTTGTTATAATCATGTTCGTGGTTGTTATAATCATTGTCGGGTTGTTATAATCATTGTCGGGTTATGATCATAGTCGCGGTTGTCATAATCATGGTCGGTTGTTATAATCATTGTCGGTTGTGATCATAGTCGGTTGTTATAATCATGGTCGTGGGTGTTATAATCATGGTCGTGGTTGTTATATTGATGATCGTGGTTGTTATAATCATGGTCGTGGGTTGTTATAATCATGTTCATGGTTGTTATAATCATGGTCGTGGGCGTTATAATCATGGTCGTAGTTGTTATAATCATAGTCGTGGTTTTTATAATCATGGTCGTGGTTGTTATATTCATGGTCGTTGTTGTTATAATCTTGGTCGTGGTTATAATCATGGTTGTGGTTGTTAAAATCATAGTCGTGGTTGTTATAATCATAGTCGTGGGTTCATATAATCATGGTCGTGGTTGTTATAATCATGGTCGTTGCTATAACTACGGTCGGGTTGTTATAATCATTTTTGTGGTTATAACTATGGTCGTGGTTGTTATAATCATAGTCGTGGTTGTTATAATCATGGTCGGGTTAAGGTAATCATGGTCGTGGGTTGTTAACTGCGGTCGCGGGTTGTTATGGTCTATGGTCGTGGTTATAATCATAGTCGGGTTGTTATAACCATGGTCGTGGGTTATAGTAATCATTGTCGTTGCGATCATAGTCGTGGTTGTTAATTCATAGTCGGGTTGTTATAATCATGGTCGTGGGATGTTATAATCATTGTCGTGGTTATGATCATAGTCGGGTTGTTATAATTCATTGTCGTGGTTATGATCAGTCGGTTGTTAACTATTAGTCGTGGTTATGATCATAAATGTGGTTGTTATAATCATGGTCGTGGTTGTTATAATCATGGTCGTGGTTGTTATAATCATTGTCGTGGTTATGATCATAGTCGTGGTTGTTATGATCATAGTCGTGGTTGTTATAATCATGATCGTGGTTGTTATAATCATTGTCGTGGTTATGATCATAGTCGTGGTTGTTATAATCATGGTCGTGGTTGTTATGATCATAGTTGTGGTTGTTATAATCATGTTCGTGATTGTTATAATCATTGTCGTGGTTATGATCATAGTCGTGGTTGTTATAATCATGGTCGTGGTTGTTATAATCATTGTCGTGGTTATGATCATAGTAGTGGTTGTTATAATCATTGTCGTGGTTATGATCATAGTCGTGGTTGTTATAATCATGGTCGTGGTTGTTATAATCATTGTCGTGGTTATGATCATAGTCGTGGTTGATATAATCATGGTCGTGGTTGTTATAATCATTGTAGTGGTTATGATGATAGTCGTAGTTGTTATAATCACGTTCGTGGTTGTTATAATCATTGTCGTGGTTATGATCATAGTCGTGGTTGTTATAATCATGGTCGTGGTTGTTATAATCATGGTTGTGGTTATAATCATGGTCGTGGTTGTTATAATCATTGTCGTGGTTATGATCATAGTCGTGGTTGTTATAATCATGGTCGTGGTTGTTATAATCATGGTCGTGGTTGTTTTAATCATTGTCGCGGGTTGTTATAATCATGGTCGTGGTTGTTATAATCATGGTCGTGGTTGTTATAATCATTGTCATGGTTATGATCATAGTCGTGGTTGTTATAATCATGTTCGTGGTTGTTATAATCATTGTCGTGGTTGTTATAATCATTGTCGTGGTTATGATCATAGTCGCGGTTGTCATAATCATGGTCGTGGTTGTTATAATCATTGTCGTGGTTGTGATCATAGTCGTGGTTGTTATAATCATTGTCGTGGTTGTTATAATCATTGTCATAGTTATAATCATAGTTGTGGTTGTTATAATCATTGTCCTGGTTGTTATAATCATTGTCTTGGTTATGATCATATTCGTGGTTGTTATAATCATGGTCATGGTTGTTATAATCATGGTCGTGGTTGTTATAATCATTGTCGTGGTTATGTTCATAGTCGTGGTTGTTATAATCATTGTCGTGGTTGTTGTAATCATTGTCGTGGTTATGATCATAGTCGTGGTTGTTATAATCATTGTCGTGGTTGTTATAATCATTTTCGTGGTTATGATCATAGTCGTGGGTGTTATAATCATGGTCGTGGTTGTTATAATCATGGTCGTGGTTGTTATAATCATTGTCGTGGTTATGATCATAGTCGTGGTTGTTATAATCATAGTCGTGGTAGTTATAATCATAGTCGTGGTTATTATAATCATGGTCGTGGTTGTTATAATCATGGTTGTGGTTGTTATAATAATGGTCGTAGCTGTTATAATCATAGTCGTGGCTGTTATAATCATGGTCGTGGTTATTATAATCATGGTCGTGGTTGTTATAATCATGGTCGTCGTTGCGATCATAGTCGTGGTTGTTATAATTATGGTCGTGGTTGTTATAATCATTGTCGTGGTTATGATCATAGTCGTGGTTGTTATGATCATGGTTGTGGTTGTTATAATCATGGTCATGGTTGTTTATAATCATTGTCGTGGTTATGATCATAGTCGTGGTTGTTATGATCATAGTCGTGGTTGTTATAATCATGGTCGTGGGTTGGATCAGTTTGTTATAATCATGGTCGGGGTTGTTATAATCGTGGTTATGATCATAATCATAGTCGGTTGTTATAATCATTGTCGGTTATGATCATAGTCGTGGTTGTTATAATCATTGTCGTGGGTTATGATCATAGTTGTGGTTGTTATAATTGTCGTGGTTGTTATAATCATTGTCGGGTTAATGATAGTCGTGGTTGTTATAATCATTGTCGGTTATGATCATAGTCGTGGTTGTTATAATCATGGTCGGGTTGTTATAATCATGGTCGGTTGTTATAATCATTGTCGTGGTTGTGATCATAGTCGGGTTGTTATAATAATGGTCGTGGTTGTTATAATCATGGTCATGGTTGTTATAATCATTGTCCTGGTTGTTATAAGGTCGTGGTTGTTATAATCATAGTCGTGGTTGTTATATCAGCGGTCGTGGTTGGATCATCAAAGTCGTGGTTGTTATAATCATGGTCGTGGTTGTTATAACTCGGTGGTTGTTATAATCATGGTTGTGGTTGTTATGATCATGGTCGGGTTGTTATAATCATGGTCGCGGGTTGTTATAATCATGGTCGTCATCATGGTCGGGTGTTATAACTATGGTTGGTCGTGGTTGTTATATTCATGGTCGTGGTTGTTATAATCATAGTCGTGGTTGTTATAATCATGGTCATGGGTGTTATGATCATGGTCGTGGTTGTTATAATCATGGTCGTGATTGTTATAATAAGTGTCTCTCTTCTCTAAGTTTTATCTCATTATTCTTACTTTTTTTTCCTACATTTAACCGACTAATTTCTACATGCTATCATCCAAATACTTGTTCTGATTTTTGTTTTACTTATCCCTGTCCTTCCTTTGTCTCTTTCTCTAGTCTCCTTCTCTGCTATCCTTCTCTACCATTCTTATTCTGTCCTTCCATCCCTCCATTCATACCTCCACCTCTCACTATCCCTCTCTCCCATCTCCTTTCCTCGCCTCTTAAGGATAATAATGCTTCAATCTCTCTTCTTCTCCTTCTCTTCTCCCTTTCTATCTTCTCCATGCATTCCTGTTATTATCTTTTTCTCTCTTCTCCTTTTTCATGTATAGTCAGCCACAGGAATAAGTATACTGTACACACTGTAGCTGTAGGGTCTGAAAATGGTCTGGTAACGTTGAAACTGTGCATCCAGACGCATGATTAAACTCAGCTCCCCCCACCTCTTATCTCTAGCTATTTTCTGTTTACCCTTCTTTATTCTTCTATTTACTCATCTTCCTTCCTTTACTAATCCAAACAACATAAAAAAAAGTAGGCTAAGATAAAAAGTGGGGGGAGGAGGAGGGAGCCATACGATAGCTGCAATCGTGGGCTGACAGAGTACAGCGAATGAGGGTGCGCCAAGTCCGTAGATTTGCATCGTTTTCCAGCATTAATAAAATGATTAATTAATGGCTTCCTAAAGAAACCATCGACATGGGACCAGGTTTGTTCCACTCTATGAATTTTTGGCGATTTTTCCACCAAGTTTGATGAAAAACGATTGTGCCGTTTCGGCTGCCCAGAACAGACACACAGACAGACAGACAGACACACGGCTAGTCCTATAGTATATTAGATTGTAAACTAATGTATAATTTCATTTCTCATTTATTTGTTAATTTAATTAGGATTTTTTTGTGTCTATATATATTTGGTTATGCTAAGTACTGCATAAGTTCAAAACCAGTATGTCATCCAAGGTGTGCGCCAAACAAAATTTTCAAAAAACTTACTTTTCACTAAAGTTTAGAGTTTTTTGTTTATTTACATGACTAAGATCAACAATAATTTATATAAAAATGCACTGGTATAATGTATATATGATTGGTATTGCATATTTACATGATTAATGAATAAGGCTGATAGGTTGTATGAGAATGCAAATTAATTTTTTGTGAAATTGTGTACAGTGTACACCTTGATAATTTGATCATCATCTGATCTTGGCATGATGCTATTTGCTACCTATGCTATACAGTACTATAGTTTTTGGATTCGTTTAATACTTTCTGTCTTTTCGTACAGTAAATAAAGATTATAAAGTGTATGTTGAAACTTGAATGTAAACTAATGTTTAATTTCATTTGTTCATTTAATTATTTGTGTACACCTTGATCATCATCTGATCTTGGCATGCTATACCTTTTTGGAAAGCTGTATGTCTAAGCTACAAGACAACATATGAAAATTTCAGCCTAGGTCTTTTTTTAAGGGTTTTAGAGCCCCCTCCCCTCCCAAAAAATGAAGCTAAATTCATATAATAAAATTTAGCGGTTATCTTCCGCTAATTTTTTTAGCGGTTTAGCGGTTTAGTGTTAGCTAAGTTAACGTTTTAGTTAGCAGATTAGCGGTTAGTGAAGCTAAACTTTTCGTTTAGTTGTGCTGACCACTGGTTTTAAAACATCTAGTTTCTCGGCTAAGCTTAGACACTTTCTATTAGCTTTTGAAACAATACTACCATCACTTGCTCTCTTGGTCATGTTGAATAGGGATGCAAAAATGCTGTAAGAAACCTGAGAAAGTTTTTCTCCAGTTTCTGTTCCAGATGCGTGAAAACAAAAGGCCCGCCAAGCTCCGACTGTTGTTTACCACTCATTAGCAAGGCAGTTTCTTTGCGCAAGGTGCTCTTAATTTTTTTTATTTTTTTTATAATACAGTGGTCCCTTGGTTAACGAACACAATTCGTTCCAGAAGGTCGTTCGTTAAACAAAAATTTTGTTAACTGAATCCATTGTTTCAATGGGACATTGGGTAATTGGTTCCAGCTCACCGAAAAGTACATGCAAAGTATTATAAAAAATGCAGTAAAGTACACTTACTTTGAGGTGTGTATGTAGAAAGCTCCTGGTTGATGATGATGATGGGAATTAGAAGTGGGGTTGGAGGAGAAGGGAGAAGAGAAGGAAGTGGGGCTGGAGGAGAAATCACCTTCCATGTTCCAGGGGACCCATGCTTGATGCTGTCATTTCACCAATAAAACATTAAGTTCACAAGGAGTAATTCAAGATTATTTTATTTAAATCAACACTGCACTGCGCTATATATTATCACTATGTTAACTAAAGTTCAGAATGAATGAAAAATGCAAAAATATTCAAGACACCAATAAAGTACAGTCGGCCCTTAACATACGCGGGGGTTACGTAACAGAGATACCCGTGGATGCTAAAAATCTGCGTATTTTTGCTGCCCCCCCCCCCCAAAAAAAAACCCCTGGCACCCCCCATGTCCTTATTTACCGTATATACCTGTGTGTAGTTTGAGTTTTTAAGACCAAATTATTGGGCAAAAAATTGGGGATCGACCTCTAAACGGGTAATAGTTTCGTTAGGTTGAAAAATATTTACTAGTAACTACCAGTAAACAATGGAAACGATGCACCAACGCACCACCAGCTGTGAGTGTCGGTACAGTTGCCAGGGCAGATCTCTTGCGTCATCATAGCAAGCCCAAAGTAGCCAAATCCATGGTATGGTGGCACAGGACGATGTAAAACATAAAGTATTCATTTATTAAAGTTTATTTATAGATACTGGACATAAATTTTTGTTCATTACATTTGAAACATCAATCTTTGTTAATTAAATTTGAAACAAAAGAAAACTACGATACCGTATTTTCATTAAAATATTACATCACAAGTATATTTTACCTTAACTGTGACTGAATGAATATACGTATTCTCAGAAATAATTATGGAAATATAATATTTTTGCTGGAATGACGTACATATTACAGTGGAAAGTGGGATAAAATCATGACGAAAACAATGACTTTCGCTTTCTTTCGTTATTCAAAAGATTTTACCATAATCGCTTTTCGAATGGTTTTCAGTTAAAAAACTGTTGTATTTGTACTGTATTACAATAATATTCTATCCTATCATTAGCCTTATAATCCCACAACTGAAAACCATTCGGAAAGCGATTACGGTAACATCTTTTGAACGAAAGAAAAAGAAAGTCATTGCTTTCATCACAATTTTATCCCACTTTCCACTGTAATACGTACATCATTTCAGCAAAATTATTACATTTCCATGTTCTCAGAAATAAATGGTAGTTTTGTTGAAACGTAATGTACAGTATTTAATATTAAAATGCAAAAATAGCTATAAAAACAATTAATACTCTACACCCGTAATGTACTGGCTGGCATCTCCACTCGTCCCTGCTCCCGCGTCCAAGGTCACCACTCCTCTCAACTCGCTCCCTCCGCTCCTTCCTCCGCCTCCTCCACCTCCACCTCCTCACCGTCACTACTGGCGACAACAAACACAAATGTTTTGTGAATAACTGCACCTCCACTTCCTATGTACAGTACTGAACTGTACTGTGCTGTGCATTTTTACAAACAATAAACATGGCAAGAAAAGCTATTAAAAAAAGAGATAAAAATTTCACTTTACTGTACAGTACCTATCCTCGGCGACAGGACGGGGGTCATTGGGCTCATCGTCACTCAATTCCATAACGGGTGGTGAAGTGGGGGCGATGATGGATTCAGCTGCTTCCTCACTGCCGCCAGTGATTGATGGTGTTAAATCTCTCCTTCGGTGATCAAAGAACACGGTGATGGGGAGTTGTCGTCTCTTTCTTTTCATTTCTTCCATTATGTTTTTGTATGGAGCAAAAACGTCATCCATCCCTCGCATGAATTTCAGGGCACGCACCATGGAGGGGTCCATACTATAGGCCAGGTTTTTCCGTGCCTCAATATTTTTGGTCATCTCCCCCCAACTTCTCCAACGTTATTTCTTGGTGCTCTTCCTCTTCCTCATCCTCTTTCCCTTTCGCTTCCTCTTCCTTGCCTGAGTCTACTAACTCCTGTAGATCCTCCTCGGTCAGCTCAGTGTCGTGCTCTTCAATTAGCTCCCTAATCTCGTCCTCTGCCATGTCCTGGAAGCCTTCAGCAGCCACTTTCCTTGACAGTGCCAGGGTCTTTCTGAATATTTTCATTAAAATCCATCAAAATCATTTTCCTTGTCATCGTCTTAAGCACCAAACAGCTCCTCCCAGTCTTCTCCTTGAACAGGGCTAGAGGGTACGTGTTTTTCGAATCGTTTTCAATTAAAAAATTGTTACAGCACATGTATATTTTACCTAAACTGTGCCTGAATGAATATATTCTCAGAAATAAATAGTAGTTTTGCTGAAACGTAATGCATTTCAATGTAAATTAGGATAAACTACATGAAAACAAAAGACTTTACCTAGCCTTCCGATGTTCAAGATATGTTACTCGTTTTTTTGGTAGTTTTCGGTTAAAATACTCTTATATTAGTGATATTCTATTCATACTGTGCTTGATATAATACATTCACGGAAATGTAATATTTTTGCAACTACAATGCTGATGTCAACACAAGCGTGGTTACAGCGAGACTGACTGAGTGAGGGAGAGCTATGCGTGTGTGTGTGAGGTTGTGGGAGCGGGCGGTGTCCCGTGTTCGGTGCCGCGCACGAGTTGAATGGCGCGCGATTTGAATGTACTTCAATTACTTCAATGTACAGAATATTCCTCCGGCGGGGCAATCCGCGTATTTGCAAATCCGTGTATGCTAAACCCGCGTATGTTAAGGGCCGACTGTAGATGCTCTCTCCACAGAAAACAAAGCCAGACTGATGCCTGGTGGCCAACCCACGCATCTGATGGGTGCACAGCTAACTAGTTCCCTGTACTGCATATATTTATCAATATGCTAAATAAGTGTTAAAATGACTAATAATTTTAATAGAAAACATGCATAAATATTATAAAGCACAACTTTATTGATATTTACTCCATTGGAAACGAATATAAACATAGAACAGATTACTGAATTGGCTGAGTACCCCGTCAGCTGATCAGCTGATGTTCAAAACAAAACGTAATTTTCGTAAGGATTTCGTTAATCAAATTTTTGTTCGTTAACAGAATTGAAGATTCTTATGGAAGGTAATTAGTTAACCAAAATTTCATTAACCGAAGCATTCGTTAACCAAGGGACCACTGTACATATCGGGATTTTGTTATTATTTATATGAAAATGTAATTTTATTTTATTTTTATTATATTTTGGTTGTAAATACGAATGAAATACGGATGTAAACTGAATTGGGTCCTAAATTATCTAGGGTTTCAAATACGAAAAGTTGTTGGTCGAACCGTTGTTATCCGATGCTGCCCTGTATAAGTTGGTCAAACCTGATGAAAGAGGATTACCCATCACCATACCAAATTTTTTAGCATATTGTTCTCCATTGATTTCAAATTTACAATCCTTAATACAAAGTTTGATAAGTTCAATTATTTTTTTTTTTGAGACGGGCAAGGAAATATTCTCCAGGGAATCTGTGAGGAACTCAAGCAAATCATCAACTGGGACCTTTATAAATAGTGATGTTACATCAAAACTGACCAGTTTACAATCATAATTAATATGTAAGTTATTGAGTTTATCAACTAAATTCACATTATTCTTATTATTAGAGTTTGATATGTTGCCAACTAGGGGTTTTAGTAAAGAAACTAACCATTTTGACAACTTATAAGTGAGTGACCCAACTGAGCTACTAATGGGTCTTGCTGGGTTTATTTGGCCTGTGAGTCTTGATAAGACCGTACATGTATGGCAGCGAAGGGGACATTCAAGGAAAATGTTTAATGAGATTATCTTCACCTTTCAACAGAGACTTAAGTTATTTGTTAAATTTAGTGTTAACGGTGTTGAGGGGATTATTTAAGAATATCTTGCAACATCGCATAAAAGGTCATTCAGTTTAGATAGATAATTATATTTGCTTAAAATCACTATTGTGTTGACTTTATCTGCTTTAGTAGCATGTAAATCCTTATTTTTCCTAAGGGCTTGGATTGCTTTGGTAAATCTTTCCAGACAATTTAGAACACAAGACTTCGACATAGATACATACACAGTACCTTTACATGTGTTCACTTTTTCATTCCCTGGAGAATATTCCCTTGGCATGAGCAAGGAAGGCAGCCAAGAAAATGGAAAAGAGAGTTTTTGCCAGTACACATCCTTGTTTTACCCCGTTTGGATGGGTAAGAACTCAAACTGGGTGCCATTGTGCAGGACACTGACGTTCATGCCATCGTAGAGTTGTCTCACAATGGCGATGAATTTTGGTCGGCAGCCAAAACGACTGAGGGTCCGCCAGAGGGCTTGTCTGTTTACCTAGTCAAAGGCCTTGGTTAGGTAAATGAAGAAAATGTGTAGTAGGTAGTAGGCAGCTACCAAACAGGGAGGTACTGTAGTGGATACTCTCCCCTACAACTGCTGACTGATCACTTGCCGTTCACTTACCAGCCAATCAGCGGCGAGTTCCACAGACGAGGCCTCACTTGTGGACGGACGTGTACAACTACTGACCGATCATTTGCCGTCCGATACCAACCAATCAGCAGCGAGTTCCACAGACCAGGCCTCACTCGCAAACTGCGCGGTGATTGGCGCCGCTCATTTCGCACCTCGTCTCTCTGATCCTAGAGAACCGTATAAATACACCTCAGCCTGGCCGTGGACATCACTCTAGCCAATGCTCTCAAACCAACAAGACCTCTCAACAAGCTCCTCAAACAACAAGACCTCTCACCAAGCTCCTCACCCAACAGGACCTCTCATCAAGCTCATCACCACACAGCAACTCCCTAGCACTGCACTCTACATACAATATATACAGCTCCTCCCCGACTTACGACCTACTCGACTTAGGACCACTCGCACTTACGACCTGCCTCAGTCGTACCAAAATTTTGTCAAATTACGTATTTTCGAGTCCCAACTTCAGTACACACAGAAAATTTTCGTTTGTAATTCACTTTAAAATGGCTGGCAAGCTTAAAAGTGAGAGTTTTGTGGTGCTAAGAAGAAAAAGAGACACCCATTTTAGATTTTCTATGTATTATTTAAGCATTTTCGACTTACGACCTGGATTTGGGTCCCTAACCCCGTCGTAAGTTGGGGAGGAGCTGTATACAGAAAACGCATTGTGAGTTTCACTTCTTACCTCCATCCTGAGTGTGAGATCTCTTACATGTACATATGTATGTGAGCCTATCAAAGAGAACATAGAGAAATTTGACAACTGGCCACATGCAGTACGCTACAATTGGTGACCCCCGGAGTACAGTACGCTACAATTGGTGACCCCCGGAGTACAGTACGCTACAATTGGTGACCCCCGGAGTACAGTACGCTACAATTGGTGACCCCCGAAGTACAGTACGCTACAATTGGTGACCCCTGAAGTACAGTACGCTACAATTGGTAACCCAGTGCAATCACCTTAATTTAGACCCCAGTCTATCACGCTCAATTGGTGACCCCGGTCACAATGCTATAATTGGTGACCCCGGAGTACAATACGCACAATTGGTGACCCCCGGAGTACAGTACGCTACAATTGGTGACCCCCGGAGTACAATACGCTACAATTGGTGACCCCCGGAGTACAGTACGCTACAATTGGTGACCCCCGGAGTACAGTACGCTACAATTGGTGACCCCCGAAGTACAGTATGCTACAGTTCTACCCCCTGGGAAGATAGTGGAAGCATAATGTACAGTCAACCCTCACTTTACGCGGTCCCACATTCCGCGTTTCCACGTTTACGTGGTGGCCTGCCAGAACCCAGGATGCTCACATTCCGCGGTGGGTGTACCCCTTTACACGGGTGAAGTATAATTTTTTTTTTTATTTAGCTCATAAAATTCATACAAATTATCCGGCCAGAATATAATTTACATTGCTGGAATTCTTACAATTTGATGATCATTTTGAATATAAACATCATAGATTTTGCATTAGACATACAAATTTTAGATATAATGTTTACTCTTGAGTAAATATGTTATCTTTTGTGCAAAATATATGATATTTATATTCAAAATATTCCTGGTCTTACAAGGAATCCAGCAATGTCAATTATATTATCCTAACTTTAGTCTGATTTATTATTTATTACTAAAAAGGTAAACAGTCTGGTATTCCCACACATTTATCTAGTAGGGACGTTGGTGGGGGGTGGGGGGAGGGAGGGAGGGACCGGCGACCGACCATCTGTTACCTTGTGAAGAATATTTTTTTTTTTATTAACTGAAGATTTTTATTTTAGCTCATAAAATTCATACAAATTACCCGGCCAGAATATAATTTACATTGCTGGAATTCTTACAATTTGATGATCATTTTGAATATAATCATATATTTTGCATTAGACATAAAATTTTTAGATATAATGTTCACACTGAGTAAGTATGTTTTCTTTTGTGCAAAATATATGACGTTTATATTCAAAATATTCCTGGTCTTACAAGGAATCCAGCAATGTCAATTATATTATCCTAACTTTAATCTGAGGTATTATTTAATACTAAATGTTAAAATCTAGTGTTTTCACCCACTCTTTCTCTTGAAGGGAGGATTGGTGGGAGGTGGGGAGGAGGGTTTGGACGGACTGACCATCTGGCGCTTGGAAGAGGGGGGGAGGCAAGGTGGGGTACTTTGATTGACAGATAGTGTCTTGAAGAATATTTTTTTTTTTATTAACTGAAGATATTTGTTTTAGCTCATAAAATTCATACAAATTACCCGGCCAGAATATAATTTACATTGCTGGAATTCTTACAATTTGATGATCATTTTGAATATAAACATCATAGATTTTGCATTAGACATACAAATTTTAGATGTAATGTTTAATCTGAGTAAATATGTTATCTTTTGTGAAAAATATATGACATTTATATTCAAAATATTCCTGGTCTTACAAGGAATCCAGCAATGTCAATTATATTATCCTAACTTTAGTTTGAGGTATTATTTATTACTATACCTGGTTTTTCCCCCAAAATTTCTCAGAGGGAAGAGCCAGCAGTGTAGTGTGAGAAGAGGGGGAGGGAGTCGTGTCCATTATTTGAATGGACATTAACTTGGCGACTGTATTTCTCTATTTCTCTTAAGTATTAATTGTGTGCATGTACCATCATAAAATTAAGATGTTATTTTTACTAGAACATAGGTATTGTGTTGGAAAAAGTGGAGTTTGGGGGTCAGCTGGTCTCTATTTCATTTAATCCCATATGTTATGTTATTCACTTTACACGTTTCTCACTTTCCGCGGTCCCCTGTGGGTTACATTAACCGCGTAAAGTGAGGGTTGACTGTATTGTCTAATGGTAGACCCTGCTGCCATATGGCATCACAAAAATTGTGACCAAGAGCCAGGCTGCTGATCTGACTTTCTGCCTCATTTACACACAATTGCAGGGTCTCAATTGTTTCTCTTACTATTGACAACACAACATACATACAGTATTACCCCGCCTAACGCGGTTTCACTTAACGCGTTTTATCATATACGCGGTGCCTCGCCAGAGCTGAACTTTCACTTAACACGGATTTTTTCCACATATACGCGGTGAGTGTCCGGCTCGAGACGCTATTTTTAGATTTGCCCCACCCTGCCTGACTGCCTGTTTTAGCTCATAAAATTCATACAAATTACCCGGCCAGAATATAATTTACATTGCTGGAATTCTTATAATTTGGTGATCATTTTGAATATAAACATCATATTTTTGCATTAGACATACAAATTTTAGATAAAAATTTTTCTCAAATTAACTATGTTATCTTTTGTGCAAAATATATGACATTTATATTCAAAATATTCCTGGTCTTACAAGGAATCCAGCAATGTCAATTATATTATCCTAACTTTAGTTTGAGGTATTATTTATTAAAATTTAGTGGTTATCCCACACATCTCCTTGGGACGGTTGGTGGGGGGTGGGGGGGAGGGAGGGACCGACCGACCATCTGTTACCCTGTGAAGAATTATTTTTTTTTTTATTAACTGAAGATATTTGTTTTAGCTCATAAAATTCATACAAATTATCCGGTCTGAATATAATTTACATTGCTGGAATTCTTATAATTTGATGATCATTTTGAATATAAACATCATATTTTTGCATTAGACATACAAATTTTAGATAAAAAATTTTCTCAAATTAACTATGTTATCTTTTGTGCAAAATATATGACATTTATATTCAAAATATTCCTGGTCTTACAAGGAATCCAGCAATGTCAATTATATTATCCTAACTTTAATCTGAGGTATTATTTAATACTAAATGTTAAAAACCCTGGAAGGGAGGATTGGTGGGGGGTGGGGGGGAGGGTTGGGACTGACCGCGCGGTTGGAAGAGTGGGGGAGGCAAGGTGGGGTACTTTGATTGACAGATAGTGTTGTGAAGATTATATTTTTTTTTATTAAGTGAAGATATTTGTTTTAGCTCATAAAATTCATACAAATTACCCGGTCAGAATATAATTTACATTGCTGGAATTCTTATAATTTGGTGATCATTTTGAATATAAACATCATATATTTTTCATTAAACATACAAATTTTAGATAAAAATTTTTCTCTAGGTAACTATGTTATCTTTTGTGCAAAATATATGACATTTATATTCAAAATATTCCTGGTCTTACAAGGAATCCAGCAATGTCAATTGTATTATCCTAACTTTAGTTTGAGGTATTATTTATTAAAATTTAGTGGTTTTCCCCCAAAAATTTCTCTGAGAGGGAAGAGCCAGCGAGTGTAGTGTGAGAGAGGGAGGGAGTTGAGTCCATTATTTGAATGGACATTAACTTGGCGACTGTATTTCTCTTAAGTATTAATTGTGTGCATGTACCATCATAAAATTAAGATGTTATTTTTACTACAACATAGGTATGTGCCTTCAAAAAGTGGAGTTTGGGGGTCAGGCCGGTTTCTATTGGAATCCGCAGGTTATTCATGACGCGGATTTCACTTAACGCTGGACCTCGTTCAATTGACCTGCGGGGCAACTGTATATTGTTTCTACCGTGATCTTTTTTTCATTTTGTATTTCTTTATGGTTCTTTATTATTACAGGTTGTACCTCTCTAGTCCGCATTCTGTGGTCCGAAACTCCCGTGGTCCGGAACAATTTTAGTTTGTCCAATAGGTAGAAGTAGCTTTTTTTTTTTTTTTTTTTTTTTTACTTACCTGAATTATTATTATTATTATTATTATATATTATTACAGGAGTATTAAATTTTTTGCCCTCAAGCTCCAATGTGGGTCAGTGACCTATGCCCGGTGGGCTAATCCCTATAAAAACAAATAACAAAGCCAAGGGAAATTAAGGTTGGTTTACATCAGGCAGTTCGGCTGCTTTTCTTTCTCTCTGCTTGTCTATACAGAGTACAACATTTAACCCTTCAATATATATGAGCAGTAAATAGGTGTTGCTTTCATATTCTTATGTAGAGTAATGACTTATATAGCCACATGGAGCACTTACATATGACAGGAGTCTACTTATTTTTAACATTAATGGTTAGCTACTTATATTGTTCCATTTATTATCATTAATAACATTACAGGTACTTCGCAACCATATTAATTTATTTATTTAGTCTTAATACAGCTACAATCAGGGTCTATTTTCTTTTCAGTTTTATATGTACAATCAGTCACTGGTTTTGTGCTTTAATATAAACAATGCCGGCAGCCGCCTCGCTCTCATCATGTGTTTTAATATTCCACGTATTATTAATAAATTCTTTCTTTGTTAATTTTGTACACAAACATTAATTCAATAAAAAAATTCAGAAACATTAATAAAATATATATGAACAATATAAGTGTTGCTTTCTATATTCTTATGTAAAGTAATGACGATATGTTTTCACATGCGCACTTACATATGCGATCTCACTTTTTTTCTTTTAACATTAATGGTTATAGCTACTTATATTGTTCCATTTATTAACATTAAATAACATCACTTCAAACAACCATATTAATTTTTACATTAATTTTACTACAGCTACAACCAGGGTCTTTATTTTTGTTTTATGTAGAACCAATCAGTCACTGGTTTTGTAAACATTAACGAAAAACAATGCCGGCAGCCGTCTTCGTTTCCTCGTGTGTTTTAATATTCCACGTAATTATTAATGAACTGTATTGTTCATTTTGCACAACAAACATTAATTATAAAAAAATCAGAAACATTAATTAAAACATATATGAACAGTAAATAAGTGTTGCTTTCATATTCTTATGTAGAGTAATGAAGATATGTTAAGCATGTGCGCACTTTACACGCAGTTTCACTTTTTTCTTTAACATTAATGGTTAGCTACTTATATTGTTCCATTTATTAACATTAGATAACATTACTTAAAACAGCCATATTAATTTTTTACATTAATTTTACTACAGCTACAACCAGGGTCTTATTTTCTTGTTTTATATGTAGAACCAGTCAGTCACTGGTTTTGTAAACAATCTAAAAATAGTGTGTCTTTTTTCCTCGGTGGTGTTTTAATATTCTACTATTATTAATGAATTGTATTGCTCTATTTTGCACATATAAACATTAATTCAATAAAAAGACATTCAGTAATAAACAATAATGAATCTTTTGTACTTAAGAGAAATGATGCTGTTTACGATTGTGAACATCGTCGAACGTTGCGGCCCATTCAAACCCATTGAAATTGAAGCCTGCCGCAAAATTTAAATTATGTAGTGTTTTTGTGTCCAAAAAAAAACGTTGAATTCAAAACTCGCGAAATTTGAGAAGCTTCTGTAAGACATTTAACCCTTCAATATGTCTTCAAAGAGACCATGAAGCAGTGAAAGTGGCAAACGTAAGCGCAAGTCACTATCTGTCCAGGAAAAGGGTGATTTTGGTCGGAAATCCGGTCAGGTCCTGAGGTTGCCGGACTAGAGAGGTACAACCTATATGGAAAGGACTGAAATCATTTTTCCAAAGTAATTATCCAATAGTATTTGGGATGAAATGAGTGGGTATTAGAGCTTATTGCATTGATTTTGTGCACATTAAAGTCTCGACTAATGATAGTTGTAGATGTGGTAGAATTAACGTTACAAAATGCTGTATGTAGCTTTGAATTAATGTTATGTAATGTACATACGCAGAAGTGACCATGCAGTCACGCACACGTATCTGTACAGCCACTTTTACCCCCCATGGAAGATAGATTAACGCTTATAAATATCATTGACTTTACTTACGAGAATATAATTTGCATTGCGGAATCCTTGTAGATAGAGCTTAATTTGAGTATAAACATCACTTATTTTGGACTACACATACACCTCCACAACCACACACATTTTTTTTTTATATATAGTATATATATATGGAAGCCTCGAATTTGAGGATGACTTCTGGGCGGCCTCCTAGAGTGAATTTAAGAGCAGGAAGCCGTCACAACACAACAAACTCTCACACCCAAAGTTAACGAGATGCATGACCCAGTGTCAAGGAATAGTCCGAGAAGACTATGATACAATCCTCGCTAAATGCACTGGCTAACCATTACCCCGAATACAATCCACAAATCACAACATTCAGGTTCTCAATTACTGCTGGGTAAACAGAGCCAAATGACGAAAGAAACTTCCCATAGTTTCACCATGCCCAGAGCATCAAACTCATACACACACACACACACACACACACACACACACACCAGGAGGTGCTTTCCATCTGCCCTGGGGAACAACAGAGGGCCGAAGGTGTACCTGATTACGAGATAACACAATATCATCGAAAGCAGGGTGAGGTGCCAGACACCAATTCCCCACACCATATATGAAAAGTCCCCATGACCAGCATGAGGTCCTTCATATCAACACCTATGGACTAGTTACTGCACAACGTGAACACACCACCCCACACCACCCAGTGTCCCCATGACCACATAGGAGGTCCTCATATCAACACCTATGGACTAGTTACTGCATCAACGCGGAACACCACCCCACACCACCCAGTCCCATGACCACATGAGGTCCTTCATATCAGCGCCTATGGATTCAAGTTACTGCACAACGCAATACTCACCCCACACCACCCAGTAGCTCCCATGACCACATGAGACCCTCATATCAACACCAAGATCGCAGTGCTATTACACCACGTGAACACCACACCACCCGTGTTCCATGACCACGCGGAGGTCTATATCAACACGCTGGTGGTGAGTACTACACCACAGGAACACCACACCACCCGATGTCTCCATGACCACGTGAGGTCCTTCATCAACACGCCAGGACGAAGCATTACACCTCGTGAACACCACACCATTCGATAAGTTCCATGACCATGTGGAGTCCTTCATATCAACACCCGAGGACGAAGTTACTGCACCAATGAACACCACACCACCTGGTGTCCCATGACCCCGTGAGTTTTAAAAAGGGGGCTAGATAGATCATGGATGATAGAGAGTGGTAGTAACTCACAGGAGTTGCCATGCACAGGCCAACCGCCTATTGCAGACTCCTTATTTTCTTATGTTCTCTATCAACTCGAGGATCTAGTGTTACTACACCACGTGAACACCACACCACCTGGTGCGCCCTCCATGGCCAGTCCAGGCCCAGGCCATCAAAATGGAAACTACAGTACAGGTATATAATAATTTGTATGTTCACTTCATGATCCTTCTTCAGTAATGAAAGCTTTTGTTAAAACGACCCAATCTACCCACCCATGTCTTTTTGTATATGTAATAGTCATTTTGGAACAATGAGGTTTTCAGCCTTCGGCTGCAGAGAATCCTTTTCAATAAAAACCGCTAATTATTATTATTATTATTATTATTATTATTATTATTACATAAATTAAGAAACAAGCATTCAGCTAGTCTTGTTGTGTGACTGCATGGAGGTAAATTAAAGATAAGCTGTTGAGGAGCTTATCACTTATATATTGTTACCACCTCTTTCCACTCTATCTTCTAATCAAATTCCACACCTTTCTGCTTTCTCACCCATATGTTAAAAATGCTATGTATTAGTCCTCGTTAATCTAGCACAATCCGCTCCAGCAGGTTGCTCATTAACCGAAAATCTCGTTAACCGGGGAAAACCATTGTTTCAATGGGTTTTGGGAAATTAGTTCCAGCT